>NW_019525299.1:18519-19187 GCF_002814215.2 Seriola lalandi dorsalis
AGACGCTGACAGACGTGGAGGTTCTCTATGAACTGAGGCACACACACACACACACACACACACACACACACACACACACACACACACACACACACACACACACACACAGACACACAAATAACACTTCAATCTTTAAAAAATAAAAAGAACTGCTACAGCAGGATTCTTATATTCAGGCCACACGTCACTAATCATTAAAATGTATTGATTTACCTCACCTGCTCTACTTGACACCGCCCACCTCCAAAACAGAAACACTGACAAATAGCCTTCTTCTTTTCTAGAAAGTTTTTTAACTTCAAAATATTTCTCATGAGGAATGATTTAATAGAAAGAGAGACAGAGAGAGAGAGAGACAGAGACAGAGAGAGACAGAGAGAGAGAGAGAGAGACACAGAGAGACACAGAGAGAGAGACAGAGAGAGAGAGAGAGAGAGAGACAGAGAGAGAGAGAGACAGAGAGAGAGAGACAGTTTGTTCTGACCTTGATGTGTTTATCTGCAGGTGACGACGACAGATTCAGAGAACGAACCAGAGCCAGAGACCGACAACCTGTCAGCTTCAACAACAACTCCTCTGTGATGTACCTGATACCTGAGAGGAGAGGAGAGGAAACAAGGAGAGGAGAGGAGAGGAGAGGAGAGAGGAGAGGAAACAAGGAGAGGAGA
>NW_019525299.1:19691-28759 GCF_002814215.2 Seriola lalandi dorsalis
CCTCTACCTCCTCTCCTCCTCCTCCTCTACCTCTCCTCCTCTTCCTCCTCCTCTTCCTCCTCCTCCCCCTCCTCTACCTCCTCTCCTCCTCTTCCTCCTCCTCTACCTCCTCTGTTGTCCTGAGAGTCTGCGCCTCCCTCCACCTCCCTCTGCTCCTCCATCTTCAGGCCAGAGAGCAGGACCTGTCTCTTATACACATCTTAAGTGATTGTTTGGTTTGCAAAAATTAACTAGAAATATTAATTAACTCAAATTATTGATGTTCATTTAAAAGAAACAGTTCAAATTTGAGAAGCTGAAATCGGAATATTTGTTATTTTTGCACGAAAAATTATTAATCGATTATCAACATAGTTGCCGATTGATTTGACTGATCGATTTCCTCTAAGCCTATAATAACAGCATCTTTTATAAACTTTGTGTGTAAAGATCTATCTACCTGCACAGATGTCAGATAAAAGCAGCGCTGTAAAGTTAAGTTAGTTTACTCGCAAACTAAACTAGTCTGTAATTAGTTAACCCATCAACCACATAACCAGCTAACCGTCTTAAGTTTTCAGATAATTAGCTTTAGCCTGGTTAGCGCGTCATTCTTCGGTCACCATAGAAACCAAACGCTTCCTTTAACCGGTGGTAACTTCAGTTAGTTAGTAAGTTAGTTAATTAGCTAGTTAGTTCAGGCTGAGTTTCCAACCGTCGTCCTGGAAACGCGAGAGACAAACGGGACAAAACGGGACGGTTATCGGTGACTTTACCTTTGCTAACGTTAGCCAGGTTGAGGATCGTTAATCCTCCGTCTCCATGGCAACCCGCCGACACAAAGCCGCCGGTTGAATACCGTTAAAACGGTGTCGACAGCTCGGGGACAACCGCCTGGAAAACACGGACATGTTTGAGCACAAAGCAAAAACAACGAGCAGTTTCCACAAAATCCTCCGTCTGTTCAAACCGAGCAGCAGCCGCAGGTGGGTGGTGCCTTCAGGGACTGTTATTAAACTCGTATTTTCCCCACCTTTTCGCATATGCCTCACCTTAGTCCCTCCCTGAGAGATCTGCTGGTTCTTTGAAAACAGAACACACACACACACACACACCACAGTGATCATACGACTGTCTTTAATAAAATTCAGTGTTAGTCTTCGGCTGTGTCTATAAAGGATCGTTTTTATTTCGGGTCGTTGACCACGAAGTTTAATGTGCGCTAAAAGGATAGTCGTGATGTTTCCGACATCACGCGAAGGCAGCGTAAGCGTATGATCACTTGTTCAGAGTCTGTTGTGAAAGTCACATGTTTTCATGTTTCTGTATAAAACAGTGAAGATCAATCAATCAATTCACTAACTGAGACTATTACAGATTTATTTTGGAACTGCATCCAGGAACCTTTGGAAGGAACTGACTGATTTTATTACGTCCAGAGTTTGTAATAATTTATCCCTAAAATGGGAGTATGTAATATTCAGTTTCCATGACCGAAATACTCAAACTGCAAAATTTCACACATCCATAAGAGTAAGTTTTCAAATGATAAAACATTATTTCCTGATTTTAGAAATTGAAAAATATATATCTACCATTTCTAGAAGTACAAATAGAAAAGCAATTAAGACATATAATGCTTGCTTACATTATAATAGTTTCATTTAACATTATACCCTCATATACATTATATACTTTTATTTCTTTGATCTTTAATTTTCCTTTGGTTGTTAAACTGTTTATTTGTTAATATATTTGTTCTGATGAACTATTTACCATGTTTATGCTTGTTCATATGTATGATGTGCCCATACATTTTCAATTTAAAAAATACACTTCATGTCTCCTAAACAGAAACAAAACAAAACAAAAACAGACGGAGGCTTAATTCCTCTGTATCATTTGGGTCAATAATTCGATTAATCTCACATTTTCAGCACTGAAGCAGAATATCAGTTATTATTTCAGATCCTCCAAAAACTTTTTCCTGGTTGTCTGGGGATGTAATGTAACCGTCATGTATAGCAGGGTAAATATAAAGAAGGTCATTAAACACACACTGACAGAGACGACACTTCTTTACATCTTTACTGGCAGATTATAAATGACGGCACAGTTTGAAAAAGGAGAAATAAAATCCATTTACATTGTGATTGTTAAGCGAATAAAGCTACATTTGTCTGTACAGTTCACTGTGGTCATGTGTTTCCTGTTTATCAGTGTAGGTTTATCTTTATCCACACAGCTCTCATGAGTATTACGTTAAAAAGTGCAGTGAAGCTGTTCTGCTGCAGAGTTACGATGAGTCCTGGCAGTTTTCTAACAGCAGCTTTAAAGAAACCTCCTCCAGCAGGGAAATGAAGTCTGCACAGTCAGGAGAAGAATTACAGTCTGTCGGCAGCAGCTCCACCAGGGCCTCCGAGTCCAGAGCAAAACGAAACCTGCAGGATACGAACACAACACAGCGGGTCAGAGTGAGGTCACACAGGAAGAACTACAGGTGAGAGAGAGGTAGAGAGACACTGACTTAGAGCCGGTGCTGAGCGTGACCTCTGACCCGCTGGCTCCCATCACCAGGTACCGTTTGCCGATCTGGATGTCCACAGCGCTGCAGGTGGCCTTTTTTACCAGGTCCACCTCCGTACGTGAACGCACCTCGTCAAACGCTGCAGGACATGAGACAAGACAGTGTGACCTTCAGGAAATGTGGTGAAGATGAGTTTTAAAACGTAAACGTAGCTGTGTCTCACTTTTATCTGTGTTCTTCATGACTTCAACTACGGTGGCTGTGTAGGTCATAAAGTCTCCTTCTGCTGCTGAAGACTTCACGTCCACCTTAAAGGCTGCAGGGAGGAAACAGAATGTTTTTATCTGTTTTATCTCGGTTGAAAAGACACAGTTCAGGTAATAATTTTACTGTCTCACCTGTTGGTTTGTTTACAACCTGTCTGACTGTCTGTCTACTCACCTTTCTTCTTCTTCTCACGACCACAAATAAAATCCAAGTTACAAGAAACTGAACCATTTAAATCATTTAAATGCAAATAAAATGTCTAAAACATTCTCATTTTGTTTTTCTGTAAAGTGTTGGTCTGTTTCTTTGACCTACCTGACAGTCTGAGTTCAGCTAGAGAACTGTACACGTTCAGCAAGTGTTGCTGCTGCTACAGAGCTAGAATTAGCACTGACAGCCATTTACTCACTGCAGCGTCCAGTCTGCCACGAACACGTAGCTGCGCAGAGGACGTATTATAACCTCGTCTTGTAAATGCAACAATGGCTGAAGCTCTTGTCATGTGACCATCACCACCACCTTCTCCCGCCAAGAAACCACATTCAGCGACAGAGAAAACTGACATATAGCTCATTTAATGACTCCTCATATCTTGAAGTTGCTCCTTGAAAACCTTGAAATCCTTGGACCAGGAGGTGAAATATTTAGTATTATTTTTGTATTTGGTCGCTCTCTCACCGTAGCTGATGTGCGGCTGGCAGGTCTCGCTCATGCGTTTGGCCACTGTCAGAGTCAGGTCCATGTTTCCTCTGTATGCAGCACAGGCAGCTGATCAACAGACAGTTACAAGTAAATAGTTGAGCAGGTGCAGCTCTGCGTCTGATGATCCAGCATGAAGGTTTCAGCAGATAATCTTCACACCGAGGTTTTATTTCAGATGTGGAGGCAGTTTGTATCTGACCTCTGGTGACCTCCAGTCTTTGCCCCATCTCTCCATTATATATATAATCACATGTATCTTGGACAAAATGGTATAAAGAAGCTTATCTGCTGCTGTGGTCGTGTACCATCATTTGTTTAGAGCAGCAGTTTCACAGGGGGGCTGCAGACCCCCCATCTCAGGTGCTAATGTAGCGCTAGCTTGTTAAAAACAGACAACCTCTGCTGTTCTATGGAGTCACATGACTAGCTAGCCGTTAGCCAACACTCTAATCAGAAGATAGTTTGGTCTGGACCACAGTCTTTGCTCCAGGGGCCAGTTTCACAAAGAGACTTTGGGTTGGTTATAATAATAAAGTCAGACTTCAAACGTCTAAATAGAGCTGGGCAATTAATCAAATTTTATTTTCAATTATGATTCTGGCCTCCAACGATTATAAAAACAGAATCCCAGATATCTTTAACTTGTATCATGTATATCGGGAATAACTACATGGACACAACACTTTTTATTTTGAAATCAGTTTTTCTATTTTCAGTTTTTTTTTAACAAAGTCAAAGAGAAATTGGTTGAATAAGCGCTACGTCTAAAGCTATTGGCCTGTTTGTGAACAGCTACAGGAAGTTTTACTTTGGAAATTCAGTGAAGACTGAAACAATAAAAAAAAACAAAAATGGCCACCGTCTCAAAAAACTCTTTCTCTTCTTGTTGCACTCGCCAAAACAACGTTAGCAAACCACACATATGAGCCATGTGTTCCTGTTTCTTGTTGTTGGGCGCTACTGGTCAGAGCAGGTGTCACTGATTGTTACCGTGGTAACATTGATCGTAGACCCGAGCTAGTCTGGGGGTAAAGTGTCTAATGTTTCTGTCTTAAAACCAGTCAGTCTTTGTTTTTGTGAATCAGTCTGACTGACACCAGACTGATCTGAACCAACTCCACAGACCAGTCTGAAATATCCTTGTGAAACCGGCCCCAGGAGGCTCCGCCCCCTGTCCCAGAGGTCACGTCTGAAAATCAACTTCCTGCTTTATAGAAACATGGAGGAAGTTTCAGCTGTAGTCATAAATACTCAATAACAATAATAATTCATTTTATCTGTCAAACATCTCATCAACCAGCAGCTGTTCTGACTCCTGATGATGCTGCAGTGATGTCAGAGACAGCCACTCTCAGCCAATCAGAGGCGGAGGCGGGGCCCGTCGGGAGAGTTTTGGACCAGAAACATCGACAGTATTTCTGTTATTGCTCTTTATAAAACATGAAAAAGGAGCCGGCGGTGAAGTTTACCTGTCAGGCACTGACACTCGACTCCCAGACAGAGGCGCTGCAGCTGCTGCTCCTGGCTGGAGAACTGCTTGGTGCACATGCTGCCTGCAAGAGAACCATCATTACTCACTTACTGCTGAGGCATGTTTTGTGTGAATCTGATCTCCCTGCAGTCCGAGCTACTCGTTGTTTAAAACCTTCTTGGCACGCTGGCTGTGTTAGTCTGCGGTACGGAGGAAAATATATTATAATACAATAATTACAATAAAAGTATTTGGTCTAAAAAAAAAATCTAAATCCACAACATGTGACTGTAAAACAATAAACTGCTCAAACCTCCAGAAATAAAACAGACGTGACGTCCAGAGTCCAGAGAGGAAGTCTGACTCCCGGCAAGAAAGAAAACTCTCAGTATCTGTCGATTATAAACTATAAAATCTGAATTAACTTCAACGAGAACAGAATTATGACGTCAGATCGTCATAATTTAATTTTAATGCTTAATGATCATTTTGTTTAAAGATATTTTTAAAAAATCTATATTTTTAAAATTGTTCTGTTTTGCAAATGATTTGTCGGACCACTTGCAAAACCTTGGCGACCCACGAGTGGGCCCCGGACCACAGCTTGGGAACCACTGCTATAGACGTTATGTTTCTCAGTCCTTTTCATTCGTTTCTCTTTTCCTGACCTCCACACTGCTGAGAACAGGTTCTCTGAGGGTTCTCCGTCAGTGTGTGTGCCCCCCCCCATAAAGACTACAGATCCCAGGATGCACTGCAGGTTGTTACTCTCACCTTTGTCCAGAGGCTCGTAAACCTGGAACAGTGACTCGCTGGCTCCGCTCACCTTGAACCCAGTCCTGACCCGAAAACCAACGCACAGGAAGACGTCAGAGGGAACCTGATGGCGAAACACAACAAATCAAACTTACGTCTCGTCTATTGAAGGTCACAACACCTGTGTGAAGCAGCTCATCACAGCCAGGTGAGACCACAGGTACAAACGTTCCAGTCTCTCTGGATCTTCAGCGTGTCAGGTTTCATGTTCACTCAGGCTGAGAAAACTGTCAATCACACGAACCACCTGACACCTGACACCCGACACCCGACACCCGACATCCGACACCCGACATCCGACACCCGACAGGTTATATACTGTACATACATCTATCTGTAATATAAATAAATCAAATACCAACTATACCAACAATAAATAGGAAGAACAGAAAGAAGGAAGTATATCTGTATATCTGTATACTAGACTATATATGTAAAGTATGTATGTATAAAGGTACATGTATGTATATACATAGACACATACATACGTGTGTGTGTACCTGGATCAGGATGTTTTGTTGTGTGTGTGACTCACTAAGTCCATCGTAATGACCACGGT
Organism: Seriola lalandi dorsalis; assembly: GCF_002814215.2. Taxonomy (NCBI): domain Eukaryota; kingdom Metazoa; phylum Chordata; class Actinopteri; order Carangiformes; family Carangidae; genus Seriola; species Seriola lalandi. Next base: position 26,013 of record NW_019525299.1, read on the forward strand.
GTTTCCCTTCAGGTCGTAGTGGGAGATGAGCGGCTCGTCCAAGTCTCTGAACTGAACAACAACATCCAGGTGAATTCATCACACGGAGGCGGGAAACCTCAGTCTCTGTTTACACACTAAAGCTGTTGGATTGTGGCGGAGAGTTCACCTGTCTCAGGTCGTCTATGTTCGCCTCCAAACCTGTCGGCAGCTGGATTTTCATCACTGTCATACTGGAATCTGTGTTCACCTCGTTAGGAAGAGGTTTATACCTGTAACACACACCCACACACACACCCACACCCACACACACACACACACACACACACACACACACACACACACACACATGTTTTGGCTTTGAGGGGACAGACGACCTGAAATCACTTTATTTTTATGAATATTTTTATAATATTAGTCAGTGAGCTTCAGTTACTTTGCACAGGCGACCAGGTGAGGAGCACTCAGACTGAGATCTGAGGGGGAGGAGCACAAATGTCATCTGTGAACAGACAGGTGGAAGCACAGGTACAGAGACAGGTACGTGCAGGTGAACCGGTACTTACCCTCGGAGACGTCGGTGCCGACTATCTCTATGCTGGTGTCAAAGTTACACCTCTCCGTGGACGCGGTGGACCTGTAATAAACCGTCTTCAGCTGGAGACACAGTCAGGACGAGTTAAAGGGACGTTTCACTGAGATAAATGTCAATCAAACTGAATGAAGCCACTCCCACCTTCACGACTGACACGCCCGTGCCATGATTCGTGGACACGATGATGTCATCAGCTTTTGTCACCTTGGAGGAAAAGAAACAGGTGTAAGAGAAGCGAAGCTCAGTGGAAGGTTTTGTAAACTGACCTCCGTCAGACTACAACTACCGTCTCACCTTGATGGGCGTGGCCACAGATCGGCTCTGGGTCAGCCAGGTGTGTCCCAGCGCTCCGTTCTTAGCCTTGCTGTAGCGCATGTTGATTTCCTGATCGAGGGTGGCTCGCCTGATGGCTTTGGTGTACTCAGTCAAGGCCGCCAGAGTCAGAACTGTGTCCTGAGAGAGGCCAAAGGTCACCAGAAGAAAGGACAACGTGTGTGTGTGTGTGTGTGTGTGTGTGTGTGTGTGTGTGTGTGTACCTGTATAGAGTAGAAAGCCTCTCCGTAGTGCTGATCCTGGGTCAGCCAGGTCACGATGGGTCTGGCATACTGGGTCTGCCCCTTTAACACAAACAGAACTGGGTTTGTTCTCGTGAATGAAACAGTCGCACAAACAGATTTTTAACAATCAGAGTCCGAATCTGGTTTTCAACATACCAGGAATCAGCTGTGGTGTTTTGATGCATGACAATGAACAATGTCAGGAGAAGAGAAATGTAAACAAAGATAAAACAGGTGCTGCAGGTCAGACAGCCTCAATAGAAAAAAATAAATAAAATAAAATATCTCCTATAACAATGTGAAGAAATATGATGGAACTAGAGTCACCTCCTCCTCCAGAGTCATGAAATATTAAACACCGACAATTTTGTCGTAATTTCTGTGTTTTCTGAGGTCACTGTGACCTTGACCTTTGACCTTTGACCACCAAAGTTGAATCAGTTCTACCTGCTCACTTTGGTGTAAAAAACCTGTGGAGCAGCGCCGTCACGGCCTCCTCCATGTTTGACCTGACACATAACGAGCTCTGAGACACTGCTGCTGGTTGATGCCGTACAGAACCTAATGTGAGTGCGTTGGATTCTGGTTCCTGCGTCTCCGCCGCAGGAACCAGGTCTAAATTTAGTTCCGGGGTAACTGATCGACCCGCAAAAAAGTCCCTGGTCGGGGGGGTAGTACTTTCCGAAGGCTCAGGAACTTTGGGGGTGTGGTCTGCACTGCTGAACATTTCTGATTGGTCGCGTCTGTTTTGTTTTGATTCGTTTTATTTCATTGTGGTGCGAGACGGAGAAGAAAGCCTCCGACAGATGGACAGACGGCGAGGTCCAAGCCTTGCTAACTCTTTAGGATTTTGGAAGCGGTGTCCCGTCACGAAAAGGTGTTCGCCAAAATATCTGCAAGGTTGAGGCAGCTCAACATCGTGCACGCCACGTTACACGCAAGAAACTGAAACACAACTACAAAAAAACAAATAACAACCTGAGTGGCTCCAACCGGACCAGTTGTATATATGTTGTGTAGCCTTCATCTTCTTCTTACCGCCACCTACTGGCCCGGAGCTGTAGTGCATTTACCTCTATTGCTTTTCCATACGGCACCGGACTTTAGGTCGTCGTGGAAACGCAGACAACAATGGACGACAGCAACCTTTTAGCTTCTGAAGAAAAGTGCTTATTGGTCAAAACGCTAAATTAACCACCGTAGTTAACCACCGTAGTTAACCACCGTAGTTAACCACACTAACACGTGGCATTTCTACCGTGATAAAGTCTGGAACCGGTTTCATCGCTACACGTGGGTGTGTGTGAAACAAAGAGACGTCATTGGTCACGGGATTTTGACCGAACGAATCAAGCTTCACTGAAAACTGATTCATTGTTTTGACACTTCGGTGTCACAGGTGTCGTCATGACAACAGTCAGGTCCCGGGTCCTGACACCGGGTTGGACATGGACAGAAACACATGAACGGGTGAAGCACCTTGAGCAGCACCGTCAGCAGCACGAACGCCGTCGTCTCCACCGCCAGACCGCTGGATTGGTCCGGCTTCACCTGATCAGCCGTCACACTGGACTCCTGCCAGAACCTGAGCTCAACGGGGTCACCTGTCCACACAC
>NW_019525299.1:29205-35997 GCF_002814215.2 Seriola lalandi dorsalis
AGACACACACACACGCGCGCACGCACACACGCACGCACGCACGCACGCACACACACACACGCAGACACACACACACAGAGTTGTGCCGACTTACTATAACCTTATCCATAACTACTACTTACCTTGTTCCCACAGCATAAGTAATATGACACACACTCACACACTCATTCATACACACACTCACACACACATACACACACACACACACACACACACACACACAGGACCAACACTGACTGCTGGTCATGACTATTTACAGCATGAAATGGTCACTTAGTGGTGTAAGTACAGTCCTTACTGTATCTGATATCATGCAGTAGCCTGTGCAAAGGCATGTACAGCACGCACACACACACACACACACACACGCAGACACACACACACACACACGCAGACACACACACACGCACATGCACACACACGCAGACACACACACACACACACACACGCACACAGAGTTGTGCTGACTTACTATAACCTTATCCATAACTACTACTTACCTTGTTCCCACAGCATAAGTAATATGACACACACTCACACACACATACACACACACACACACACACACACACACACACACACACACACCTTTCTGTCGAACTACTTTCTCCAGGCTGGTGAACAGGGTTCGGGACACTGCGCCCTCGGGGTCGTGGAGGGTCAGAGCGTAGGTTGCCATCGCACGTACATGCACACTCGTGACAGCTGGGGCATGCTGGGAGATGTAGTTTGCTGCATTCCTCATGCTGCCAGTCAACTGAGTGAGAGGAAGCAGGAGAGAGGATGTCATTTGAACACGGGTAGTGTGTTAGAATTCCTATATTGATCAGATGAAAACAGAGAGAGAGAGAACAAAGACAACAAGTGAAATCAGGTGTAAAGTGGCTGAAGTTTCTTCCACATGTGGGAGGGGCTGGGAGCCATGTGCATGTTTGTGCCTGGGGGCCCATTGCATCATGATCCATCCATGCTGGATAAAGGAGGAGGAGAAAGAAGAGAAGAATGACAGGGTGAGGAGGAGGAGGCGGAGTCTGTTATCACCTGGAGATGCAGGTTGGGGTTGTTGATGCGCCCCGCTCCGTGCAGGGCGATCATCACGAAGGACGTCAGATACACCGACTGGTCGAGTCCGCTGTTCCCCGACTGCAGCCAATCAGAAGATCAGGACCACAAGTGTCATGGAAACAGTAATAAAGCATTTCATTAATTAATAATTGATCTATAATAAATAGAATTCCTATCAGCTATTTGATCTGCCTGTTGATTGAGCCTTTGCGCGCCGCTTCGTCGGTACAAACGAGGTAAAACAAAACAAATCATAAATCATAACGTATCGTAACATAAAATAATGTATCATATCATCACGTAACATTTAGGAACGTACGGTATATAGGAACATAACGTAATTTATTGTAACGTTACGATAGTATTATGTAATTTGTTTTATCTTGTTTTTGTAAACCTCTTTTTGATTTTAACTATTTATTGAAGTTTAATATTTTGTTTTTCATATTTCCTCTTTTTATTGCCCATTAAAACATAAAATAACGAATTACTTTAATTTAGTTTATTTACCTATAGATCAATTCAATCATATGTAAACAAATGTATAACTGTTTATCTTTATTCCACATTTAGTTATTAATGAATGAGATGCTTTGTTGTTATGTCAGAGACGGCTGTGGTGTGTTGCTGACCATGATCTTGTTGGCTGTGGTGAGGGATTTCTCCCTGAAGGATCCGTCTGGCTGCTGAGTGTTGTGGATCAGCCAGGTGACAGAGTTCGACAGAGACTGGTGGTCCACTCTGATCACCTGATCCGCCATGATCAAGGCCTGCACCACCCGGGCCGTCATCCTGAGACACAGAGGGGTTTCTGCCAGATCAGCTGTCTGCAACTTTCACTTAGCTTCTTATTCTTTTACAGAGCCAGGCTCTGTACCTGTTGCCCCCTCCCACCAGCAGGTGGGCCTCAGTCTCCATAAACCAGTGAACCCAGTACACTGTAGTCCAGGTTGTCATGCCGACGAGATCACTGTAAACTCCCTAATATCACTGCATCATTTTAACTGTGCAGCTCCTCCCTGTTCCTCCCTGTTCCTCCCTGTTCCTCCCTGTTCCTCCCTGCAGCTCCTCCCTGCAGCTCCTCCCTGTTCCTCCCTGCAGCTCCTCCCAGCAGCTCCTCCCTGCAGCTCCTCCCTGCAGCTCCTCCCTGTTCCTCCCTGCAGCTCCTCCCTGTTCCTCCCTGTTCCTCCCTGCTCCTCCCTGTTCCTCCCTGCAGCTCCTCCCTGTTCCTCCCTGTTCCTCCCTGCAGCTCCTCCCTGTTCCTCCCTGCTGCTCCTCCCTGTTCCTCCCTGCTGCTCCTCCCTGTTCCTCCCTGTTCCTCCCTGTTCCTCCCTGTTCCTCCCTGCTGCTCCTCCCTGTTCCTCCCTGCAGCTCCTCCCTGTTCCTCCCTGCAGCTCCTCCCTGTTCCTCCCTGTTCCTCCCTGCAGCTCCTCTCTGTTCCTCCCTGTTCCTCGCTGTTCCTCCCTGCAGCTCCTCCCTGTTCCTCCCTGCAGCTCCTCCCTGCAGCTCCTCCCTGTTCCTCCCTTTTCCTCCCTGCAGCTCCTCCCTGCAGCTCCTCCCTGTTCCTCCCTGTTCCTCCCTGCAGCTCCTCCCGCCTCCAGAGCTGCAGAGTCTGAACCTGCAGCTGCAACCAGCTACTGCTCCATGATCCTGTTTCACACCTGCAGCTGGACCTGCTCAAATTTACTAGAATTTCTTTTCCTCTGTGCTCTCTCTCTCTCTCTCTCTCTCTCTCTCCCCCTCTCTCTCTCTCTCTCCCTCTTTCTCTCTCTCTCTCTCTCTTTCTCTCTCTCTCTCTCCCTCCCTCTCTCTCTCTTTCTCTCTCTCCCCCTCTCTCTCTCTCTCTCCCTCTCTCTCTCTCTCTCTCTCTCTTTCTCTCTCTCTCTCTCCCTCCCTCTCTCTCTCTCTCTCTCTCCCTCTCTCCCTCTCTCCAACCCACCCGGTCAAGGAAGATGGCTCCGCCCACCCCGAGTCCGAGGTTCCTGCCTCTTAAAGGAAGTCTTTCCTTGCCGCTGTGGCCTAGTGCTGCTCTTGGTGGGAGAGAAGGTCCAGACCTGCTCTGATGTGAACTGGAGCTAAACAAATAAAAACTGACCTGAAAAAAAATGATTCTCACAGTTCTGAGATGAAAGTCAGAATTGTAAAGAAACATAACCCTAATCCTCCGTCCGATCACGACACCTGATACGTGAAGAGACGAGGTGAAAACTTTGTTACGTTTCAGTGTTTATCTGCACAACTGAAGGTGGAGGTGAAACATCTTCAAGTTTCCACAACCAGCTTCTTCTCCTGGATGTTTCTATCTGAGACTTCACAGTTGGCAGGAGACGTTTTATTTTGTATTTTTGTCCAGCTGGATGTTTTCAGGGTTTCTGAACCTTCCCACCTTCCCATCTACCCCCAAATACCTCTTTCCTTCCTGGGCAGAAACAAGGAAAAAAATAAATACCTGCCACTTTATTTATTTATAGAAGTCATCTAACTAAGTCTGCAGTAGTGTATACCATCATGTCATGTCTTGCTATGTTAGCATGTTCTTTGTCTTTATCTTGCTTCACCAAATAAAATATTGATTAAGTAAAAAGAAACAAAAATAAAGATGAAGGTGTGTTCTGACCAGGTGCTGGAGAGCTGATTCGTCCACCTGCCGTAACTGGAGTCTGAACGTCTGAAGGAGCTGATGCTAACCAGACCTAGACACACACACACACACACACACACACACACACACACACACACAGAGACACACACACACACACACAGTAAATAAGACTGAATTAAACCCGTCACGTCTCCTCGCCGTCTCCTCGCCGTCTCCTCACCTTGACTGATCTTGAGTGACAGGCGTGCGGAGTTGCTCAGGACGTCTCCTCCCACGACGCCCCAGCTGCTCGTCGTCTCCAGATACTGATACACGTGGATGAAAAGGAGGAGTTCTTCCAGCTCGCGATCTGCTGAGCCGGTCGGCAGGTCGATGAGCTCTCTGAGGCCGTCAGGGTCGTGTACCACCGACACGACCTCCTCTAGAACTTCCCCTGGTTCATCAACACACACACATGCACATTTAATTATACCAATAACCTTTAGGAGGAGGTGGAGCCTGGCTTTTAACCAAGCATCAGACTGAAACATGACGCATCAACATGAAGAACCAGCAGCTGCAGTTCCTCTAACGACCACTAGAGTCTGGCTCCAACAGTGAGTCAGTCCCCATAGACTCCCATGTTAAAATGTCCAACTTTACAGCAGAAATCAACATGTTTACAACCTGGTACAAAAACTGGTTTCCGCATATCTAATTGTATCGAGTCGTCACATATTATTTCATTTCGTGTCGCGTCATGTCATGTGTTGTCACGTTACGTGATGCCGTATCGTATCGTAACATTTCATTTCACGGCGTATATTCCACCAGCAGCATTTCAAACAGCGGGAGCTGCACAAGTTATCAGACTTAAACATCTTATTGTTTGTTGCACTTTATTCAGCAGCTTGTTCACTGCTGCACAAACAGCAGCTCAACACTAATGTTTCTTCACTTGATCTTCCTCAGCAGACGGAGCTGCCCAGCTGTCACAATCTGTTCTCATTAACATCTGCATACGTTCTGCTTTATGTGAGCGTCACATCCACTCCCTCATGGTCTGTAACTTAGCAACCACAGCATCATCATCTTACCGCTGATAGTCAGCATCCTCTCCACAGCTGTGTTGGGAATGATGTTGGCTGGCAGGTTGTTCTTCAGATGCACCGTTTGCTTCGCTTTACCTGCAACGGCATCAAAACACAGAACTTGAACAGAGTCGTGCCTTGTAGCAGAGCAGCAGCACAGAGCGGAGGGTCACAGCGACGCACCGTAAAGTCCCCGTGGGTCAAGGGTTCCTCCGGAGAACACCTGGTCTCTCACGCCCTCGGGCTGCGAACACAACCAAGGCAGAAGATGACGACAAATAAAAACCAGTTTCATTATATCAACTTGGAAATGTTTTAATGACATTTAATGGCCCAAAACAATTAATTGATTAATCCAGAAAATAGTTGATTTATTAATTGATAATGAAAATGATCATTAATTGTTTCAACTGAATCCCACAATCCTACGTAACATATGGACTATTAAAGTATTTCTATGCCTTTATTTGAGATATGGGGACAGGAAGTGAGGGTAGAGACGGGGGGGTCCTCGGCTCGACTCCGCTGCCTCACTGTATTTCACACCTGTAACCTGTTGACTCTTACCTGTGCTCACTGCGTTTTCCACCTGCACACTTCGGCTTTAATGTCTACGTGCTCACGTTATGTCGTTTGTGTCGTTTCAATCGTGTCGTATCGTTGCGTTTCTTGTCATCTCATGTTTTGTCGTGTTTTATCGCAACGTATCGATTCGTTTGGTGTCGTAACGTTTCAAACAGCAGAAGCTGTATAACACTGAGCAAGGATTTCAGATTCTAACAGCTCTAGTTCTCTTATTGTTTGTTGCACCTTATTCAGCAGCTCGTTAACTTTTGACTTGTAAATCACCAAATCTGTGGTTTTACTGGGGTGGAATATTTGACTACTGAAGTCTTTTATTTTTTCATATCCATCCATCCGTCCATGTACCAACCACCACTCTGAGCTTCTTCCTCAGGATGTCTCCGTCGCCCGTGCGTGTCTTCAGGGTGAAGGTCAGGTTGTGTTCTCCAGGCTCCAGGCCCAGCACTGTGAAGGTCACTTCGCCCGCCCCCCCCTCAGACAGACGGGTCCAGCTGCAGGATGTGGAGCGCAGCCCGTCTTCCCCGGGAGTCGGCTGGGAGTTGAGCAGACAGATCCCCGGTCCGGCCGTCAGCGTCACACAGAACTGAGGAGGACACGACAACCACCTTTAGCACTCCTTGACTACAGCTCCTAGCGGGCTCTGAGCATCATGGGATATGTAGTTGAGTGTGGAGTGTGGTTGGTACCGTGATGGTCTCAGCCTGTTGGTTGTACACTGAGCCCGACAGCTCCACCTGTTCTCCTCTGACCACCTGATAGGGCAGCGGGACGTCCACGCTGAGCGGCTGACTGACCGGCACCTGGACCGGCTCTGCAACACAAATACCTGGAGAACAAACAACAACCACGTCAGTTCCATTAAATACGACTTCATCCACCCGCGTAAGGAAGGCAAAGACATTACGGTCATTTCACCCTGTTTAGTTTTAACTGTAGGCTGCACTGACTGAGCAGCTCCTGCAGCTCTTACAGACCGAGGCTCATATACATGGAACATTTCTGGAACGTGTTTAGGGCCCAGACCATTTAGTGACTTATAGACTCTGTATCTGACTGGGAGCCAGGGAAAGACCTGAGAACTGGAGTAACACTCTGTTCTCTTTAGTCAGAACCAGGAGAGCGCTGTAACAACCGACTCTGGAAGATAGAAAGGCATGAATGAGTCACTCCCTCCACAAAGTCTCGATGTCTCCATCGTAATAATTAACGCAAAATCAACTGCTCCCCGTGAACTCTGTGCTCATTTCATTTCTGTCCTATCACAACTTTTCCTCAAGTTTCCCTCCAGTTGAACCAATCAGACCAGTCCCTGACCAACACCTTGACGGTGTCACCAGACGTGTCACGTTCACCAACAAACGTCACTGTTAAAGACGTGTGAAGACGTTCAGCCATGCTTTACATGAAAGGGTTAAACAGGTGTGTACAACACTGTGGAGGAACCACAGGTGTAGAGCTGCCGAAGCCTCC
>NW_019525299.1:37384-60557 GCF_002814215.2 Seriola lalandi dorsalis
TGTTTTATTTTGAAAACTCTGGGGTTGTGTTTTATTTTGAAAACTCTGGGGTTGTGTTTTATTTTGAAAACTCCTGGGTTGTGTTTTATTCTGAAAACTCTGGACTACCAGTGGTGAATACAACATGATGATGAATGACAGTGTCACTGACCTTGTTGTCTTTGCAGCTGTTGTCCACTTACATTCTCTGTTTTAATGCTACAACTGCAGAGGAGACAATCTACTTCCTGTTTACAGCGGCTGGCACACGCTCAGTTTGGGTGATTACTCAGGGATGTGTGTGTTTATAGGCGTGTTAGTCGTGTGGATGTAGCCTCAGGCTACAGGCATTGAAATGAGGGAATGAACAAATGGAAATATGAAGATGGAGGGATGCAGAACGTGAAGGCGGAATGAGGGAAGTAAAGAAACTCACCGTCCTTGAACATGCCGATGGCCTTGATCTCCCAGGTGGTGAGAGAGTCAGGTAGAGGCCTGCTGAGAGACGTCAGGCCTGGACTAAAAACACAAACACAAAGAGACTTTTTACTGCTGTCAGCTGAAGCTTTATTAAGATACAGGATCTGTATTTACATCTAAATAAACCCTAACCCAGTAACAGACCACGGACTAAAAGTAAACTGTACGAAGTGACTTTACAGAAAAACAAACTATATTTTTACATCCAACATGAATATGTTTATATTCAGTAATCAGTACAACACAGAGACTCTGACAAGTCGTTTCTATTCGATGCGTCTGGATCGTTGAGCAACAGAAAGACAATAGGTAATGAAAACCTGAAGAGGCCATGAGTCATATTTCAAGGTAAAACAATAAATTTGATAACCCATTAGCTAACGTTTGACAACAGCTAACGTTAGCATTCAACATCTGGCAAATTCACCTGCTCGTTTATCAGTGTGGTCAAAGGAAAGGGAAGTAAACAAGTCATGTCGTGGTTCATTCAGACATTAAAGTGCTCGAGGCTTCCCACCCTCAGCATGACGCCAGAGGAAAATGGCCGCCGTGTGAGTGAGACTCTTGCTTTAAGCAGCTGAAGGTCACCTTCGCTCAACTGAAACAACTCTCAGTTGGGATTTGCCCTAGTCCCCCATTTCACTAAAGCTGCTTTTATTTTTCATCTATTTGTCCAACAAACAAACAGAGAGTCAGAGGTGTGTTTGTTTTATGTCACCTGACACGCTGCACCTCCCACAGCCAGCTCTCTGGAAACGCACTCCGCACCAATGTAGGAGTCTGGTCAAAGTCCGCACCCATCTCTGTACACACACACATACACACACACACACACACACACACACAGAGACACACACACACAGACACACACACACACACACACACACACACAGACACACAGAGACACAGACAGTGTGATGATGTGGGGGTGGGGGGGGTCAGTGAGTTCATGACAGTGTGGAGGACGGAGCTGTGACATCATCAAACTGTCAGTGTGTGTTGGGGTGTGATGGGAGGAGTCCAGGCTCACCGTGGCGTCCCAGGACGAGGTTATGGTCCAGGTTCTGCTGCACGAACTCACAGCATTGTCTGAAGGCCTGTCGGCAGCGAGGCAGTTTTCTGAATTTCTGCTCAGCGAACTTGAAGCAGGTCACGCTCTTTGGGATGTACTTCATCCCCTGCTCACAGCAGGTCTTCAGTGGACCGTAAGTCCTGGCTGTTCACACACACACAGACAAAGTGTTATCTGTCTGTTCCCTCCTCCTGTGTCTGTCTACCTGAGCTGTGTGTTGACACTGAAGACACTTTACTTTCTGTCATATACATAACTCCCCTGGTGAAGGCCACTGGTTTTCTTCCCAGAGCAATGGGATAGAAACTGATCTTGTCGGCATGGAAACATGGCAGACTAACGAAAATTCTACCCCGACGAGGATGGGATTCGAACCCACGCGTGCAGAGCACAATGGATTAGCAGTCCATCGCCTTAACCACTCGGCCACCTCGTCGTCCTGTTGGGGCAGTGTAACGGAAGAAGCAGCTCTGGGTATCAAACCCGCAGGAACATACAGGAGCTACGTTTGGCCCGTACACCTGGGAAAGTGAATGAACACAAAATGGAATCTTTCCATTTATGCGAGTGTTTTCTTTTGCACAAATGGCGGCGGATCATGATTTGGGTTTATTATACCGCATCATCTTCGGTAAGTAAACTTCATCCCGACGAGGATGGGATTCGAACCCACGCATGCAGAGAACAACGGCTTAGCAGGCCATCGCCTTAACGACTCGGCCACCTCGTCCTCTGGTTGGCACATTTCTAAGGAACAAGGTATTCTGGGTAGTAAACCCAGGAGAATCTCAGAACTTTGACATGGACTTGGTACCAAGAGATCGGTTCTCTTGACATCCCTTCTTTGATGAGCGCTCACGGGGGAATCAGCTCAAACAGCAGCACATTCTCTGTTGATGACATCATCACGTGTGGAGAACAGGTTATATCTTCCTGCTGTCACATTGATGAACACAAATAGAAAAGACCTGAAAACCAGAGACTAATCTTAAAAAGCGTTCAAGCAACTGGCTGGAATTCAGGCGCATTTGTTTTGGGGAACTACATGTAACACGAGCAGCGTATTCATGCTGTTTAACTGTCACTGATAAATTCCCACAGTTGTAAGATTTTATCCGGGAGGATCATAAACCTCCGAGCAGCATGGTCACGCAGATCGGCGAGGTGGCTCCATATTTCTGTTATCTTTTAGTCAGACTACGACGGCTAGGCTAATACATTAGCTGAGGCTAGTTCTCGTAATCACTTTGGTTACATCGCAATATATGTGAAATAATTTTACAATCGGTGTCATGAAGCTTCATCTGAAGTGAATCAACGATGGAGAAAATGTTCACAGGTGGAGTCTCACCTTTTTTCTCCTTCTCCTGATCAGTCAGAGCTCGCTTTGGACGAACCACTGCTGTGCACGCCTCACCTGCACACACACATACTGACTGAACACCCTCCGCTACACACTTCATTTCATCCATCATCAAAACCACCCAGTGTGTGCTGATTGATTGATTGATCGATCGATCGACATACTGCTGGTAATTGGCTTGACGTTGGCATTGGTGATGAAGGTGAGGCCGGCCAATCGGAAGACATCTGCGTTGTTTTTGCCGCCGCCTCCGCCACAGCCCAGATCGCTGTGTTCGATGTGACGCAGCACCTGCAGGCCACCGTACGTCCTGTTACTGAGCAGGTTTCACACAAACTCCACACAAGTTACAGGAATGAGACACGATTCAACAGGTGTTGTTGTTGTGAAAACAAACAGAAAGAAATGTCCTCTAAAGTCAAGTGGCATGTTTGTGGCGTTACCGTGGAAACGGGGTCTTTGTAATTGGGTCGTAGTGTAAAGAGGGCGGTGTCTACAGCAGACAGAGCCAACAGTCCTTCCTGATTGGCCCTGATGTCCAGCTGGAGATTATCCTTTGGCTTGTAGGCCTGTCTACGAAATGACAGATCAGTCTGACACACACACACACACACACACACACACACACACACGCACATACACACACACGCACGCACGTACGCACACACACACACACACGGTAAGTCTCCACCACGCCAAAATGACACTTTTTATGATGGGGATTTGATCCATTTGACTGAGCATCATTGGGAAGCCAACAACAAGAAAACAACAAGTAAACAAGAAAAAGTAAACATTAACTTGTAAGTAACAAGTAAAAGCAACAAATAGAAAACAACCAGACAACAAGTAAACCACGTGTAAGCATGTAACATGATAAGCAGCCATCACACACAGACAGCAGCGTCCGTCTGTACCTGCAGTCCGCTGACACACTTGTGTCTGACGTCTATCCAGACGGAGTCGGCCACCAGCTCGGACGTCCCCTCTCCGTACAGGATGTAGTAGACCAGCAGTCTGATGGCCGGGACCATGGAGCCCGTCACAGGGAAGTTCAGAGTCTGTTTGTTATCAGAAGAATCGACGAACCTACGACTGCCGAAATGCACCACCTTCCCTTTAGACAGCACCTGAGGGGAGCCGCACAGAGTGATGTCATCAGTAACTACGGTAACAGGACAATCAGTGATGGCGTACAACACCAGCTGTGTCTGCTCACCAGGTAACTGAGGACTCTGATGGGCAGGTAGGAGGGTGTTGCCGAGTACACGTTGATATGGGCGGATTTTCCCACCTCCAGGCTGTGGTCGGGCAGCGGGGGGTCGATGTAAATGTAACGCTCGTTTTCTGAGTGATAGGCCGCCGCCGTCAGAGTCAGACTGGCCTGACTGGCTGATGGGAGGGAAGGATCTGCCGTCTCAAACTGTCAACGACAGGTCAACAACAACAGGTAAACAACAAGTAGCCAACAAGAAAACTACATTAAAACATTAACAGTACTTCTTTTAAATGTCTACTTAATTAATGATTATTTAATCTCATTTACACTGACGTTTAAAGTAAACATTAACAGGTAAACGACAAGTACAGGAAAGCAAGATAAACAACAAGTAGCCAACAACAAGAAATCAACGAGATGTAAATACTAACGAGTTAACAAGAAAAAGTAAACATTAACTTGTAAAAAACAAGTAAAAGCAACAAATAAACAACAACCAGACAACAAGTAAACCACAACATGTGAACAATAAGACCAACAGACGTGATGAGATTGAGGAGTTGACTATAAAAAGAAGATGGGAGAAGAAACACCAATAAAAGAAATGAAATCCCGCCCCTCCCCCTCACCTGCAGCACCGCCCTCGCCGCTCTCCTCGGCGTGTTGCAGACGAAGATAGCGCGGCCGTCTGACTGGCTGGCGGCGTTGTCAGAACAGAGCATGTTCTCTGTCTCCATCCCCTGTCTGTACAGGTCTTTCTGCACCAGCCGAACCGGAACCCGGTTCACCGGCTTGTTCAGGTGATCCTTCACCAACACCTGCGGAGACAGAGACAAATTGTTGTCAGTTATTTCTTAGTTTTTTCTCTTGGTTATTTAGAATGATCAACAATCCACCGAACAGTTTCTTTACAAGTACAACACTAATTAAAGTTAATGAATATGGACACAACAATCTGACAGCACACCTGGATGTTATAAGGAAGTCCAGGTTTGATGAAGGGGGGCGTTGAAACCAGACTCAGAGTGAAAGGTGATTTGACGAATTTCACAGAAGCAAACTCCACCTCCTGAGAGATACCACCTGAGACACAAAGAGAGGGAGGGTGTGTGAGTGTGTGTGTGTGTGTGTGTGTGTGTGTACAGTCAGTTTATGAGGACTTCTAGGATGAGGACCACCTGAACAGGTGTCACCTGCACTCATGAGTTGATGAGGACTATCAAAGGACCATCTGAACAACGACTACCTGAATGAGTGTTATCAGTACATGAGGCCCAGCACCACCTGGGTGAGGACTACCGGACTTCTTGAGTTGATGAGGACTACCAAAGAAACGAGGTCGAGTAAGAGGACCACCTGTCTTCATGAGCTGACAAGGGACTACCTGAACAAGTGTAATACGCTACATGATGAACAGGACGTTATATTTACCTGTAAAATTGCATATGGATTTCGCTGAGACTTAAGTATTTTCATGTTCATATAAACGTTTTATTGTGTTCATAAAATAATAGGTACGAGAGTTGACAGGATCTTATGTATGGTTGCTCACTGTCTCATAAACGGGAGATTTTTCTTTAGCAGGAAGTGCCGTTATAGGTTTATTTTGAAAAAGTTGTACTCGCTGTGCTCATGCAAGCGGTACTTCCTCTGTCACCGGACTTTCTCCTGGGAAGGTTAGCATGTTTCCCCCGGTGCCTATTTTCAATCATTTCACACGAGTATTTGATGTTCACTTACATGCAGTGAATGTAAGAGCAACGTAACGTCACTGTGATTATTTTGAGTAAGAGTTTTGGTTGTTTTTAATGCATAAATTCTATAGTTAAGAGATAAAGTTGTTGAAGTTTCGAGTAGCAGCGCCGCCGTGTAGCATCCATGTTGTTATCCACTGCAGAGCTATCTCATCCTTTAAGTGACACAACGCAGAGTGAGATCCACCTACACATGGACTTTCTGACCTAATGAAGTGACGAGGACTTTCTGATCAAGAAACACCTAACTTTATGAGTTGTTGATGACTACCTAAAGAAGGACCACCTGACCTCATGGGTTCATTAGGACTATCTAAACGAGGACCACGTGACTTTTTGAACTGATAAGAACTACCTGAACAAGGGCCATCTGACTTCATGAGCCGATGTGATGTAAATGTCTTTACAGTTACAATGTGAGGAGAAAGCTGGTCAACATCAGGAAAGTCTCAGGGCTACGAGTTGGATTGACATTAGGGTAAGTGTTGGTGGTTATGTGTTTACCTCCGTCCTCCTGCACCAACACAGCTATGTACAAGTACTTTCCAAACAGGCTGTTGAGGTTTCTTTGTCCGTCGTGTTTGGACAGAATCTCCTCCATGTTCACAGTCACATCCACTTCACCTGACGAGGACAACTGAAGCAGACACACAGACGCTGCTAAGCTTGGGTAGCGTATAATGTTTCAATGGTGCCAATAACTTCTACAAGGTTCAGTAGAAATAGATATAGATAGATAGATAGATAGATAGATAGATAGATAGATAGATAGATAGATAGATAGATAGATAGATAGATAGATTCTGTTAACACTTATATCAAGCCAGTGCGTTGCCATTTGTGTTTCTTACTCTGTCTCTTTTGACAGAGTTGGGGATGATAACTGGAGGATCTTTCCCATTAATATAGCCGTATCGCAGAAACACCTCTGCGTCAGCCACCGGAGCACCGTGGAGATACCTGAGACAGGTAAGAATAACATTTGTGTAACAAACAGCTGAACAGATCATTTGAACCGTTTGTGTTCCACATGTCTGAACAGGCAGTTCTTCACCTGGCAGACACCTTAAAGTGAAATCTGTTGAAGTGTCCGTAGCTGATGTAGTTTGCTTGTGGTTCCACAGAAATGGAGAAACTGGGAAGAACTATTGCAGGATAATAACAGTTAATAATTTACATGTTACACTT
Source organism: Seriola lalandi dorsalis (assembly GCF_002814215.2). Taxonomy (NCBI): domain Eukaryota; kingdom Metazoa; phylum Chordata; class Actinopteri; order Carangiformes; family Carangidae; genus Seriola; species Seriola lalandi. The sequence continues at coordinate 44,440 of NW_019525299.1, forward strand.
TATACTTGACATTATTAATACTACCGGTTTGGCCACTGGTACAATAATGTAACATACTCCATACCATATTCTCTAACTTCAAAGTCTGTTCTCGCTTTTGTGGTGAAGGTGTCGGAGTAGGAGGCTTCAATGGACCAAATCCCCAACCTGGAATCACATCACAAACAGTCTGGAATATCCATAACAACAACACACATGGCATGCAATATCCACAATGCCATTACACACAGCCTGGAGTCACAGTTAAAACATGAAAACAGCCTGGCATCACCTTTATGATAATGCAGACAGCATGCAATCATATAAAATTACAAGAAGCCTGGAAACACACTGACAGTCGGGAGGACCGTGACATTTCCCGGTGGCCTGAGAGTCAATTTTGCCTGCACCCTGAACAGTTATCTTAACCAGCAACGGAGTCAAATTACCAGCTGGAATTATTGTTTCTGTCCGGCCCCTGCTGACAACATTACATAGTCATAGTAAGTTTGTTTTTTAAAGTTCTTACTTTGGTTTGATGGGGATCTTGAAAGGGTTTTGCATGGACGGGATTCCATTATTGGCATCAGTCATCTCCACAATATCCACTGTTACATGATCTGGGTCCTGTGGGGGACAAAATTAGTGATCTGAGATTACTTTGAGTTGAAAGAAAACATTGCGAAACGTGTTGCAGTGTGTCACTGCCTCTTTCCGGTCCTGCAGATCACTCACCTTAAAGGTCAGGAAGACACTGCGATCGGCCGGCCTCAGCTCTTGGTTCAAGGAGAACGCCCTCACTTTGACTGGACACACACATTCAATTTAGAGCTATAGCTGACTTTATGGGTTGACACGGACAACTTGAGTTTATGAGGACTACTATGAGGAAAACCACCTGAACAGGGGTCACATGCCTTCATGAGTTGGTGAGTATTATCTAAGGACCCCTGAACAAGGACTACTTGAGCAAGGCCCACCTGACTTCAGGAGTTGTTGATGACTGTCTAAACAAGGACCACCTGATTTCATTATTCAGTTCATCAGGACCACCTAGACAAGAACCACACGATTTAATGAACTGATGAGGACTGGCTGAACAAGGGTCATTTGAATTCATGAGTTGATGATAAATATCTAAAGGAGGACCACTTCAGCAAGGACTACCTGATCCATGAGTTCAAGACTACAGACACTAAGATTACATCTACCTGAACAAGGGTCATCTGACTTTATGAATTGATGGGACCACCTGATCAACAAACACTTGACATTTTGAGGTGATGAGGACTCTGTGAACAAGGACCATCTCAGCAAGCACAACTGGGCGTCATGAGTTGAAGAGCACTACTTTAATGAGGACCACCTGAACAAGGATCACCTTACATTATGAGTTGACAAGAACGACCTGATTTGGGACAAGCTGGAATTATAATTACGAGTAGCACCAGACTCGATGAGGATGACCTGAGTACACAATTAAACAGTGACTGGCATGCAACGATTTTGAGACACCTCCATCCATTGCGATTTATCCAAGTCAGGAAATGAAGGGTCTGAAGAGGATGAGTCTGGATTGGAACACATTTGATGACTAGTTTTATTGCTCACCACTTTGATGTGGGGTGTACAGCGGTTTGTCGGTCTGGATGAACAGGAAGCCGTTGGACCGTGTCACAGGAACAGACACGTGGCCATTGACCTCTGCTGATTGTGATTGGACGTGGAGGATCACATTATTTACACTCTTATCCAGCTGATGTGTGAATAGCTACAGAAAAACAGAAAATAGGAACATCATGATTAAATTCTCATGTTAGGATAAATGTCAATAAAGTTACAGTTGTCTGTCCCTGAGTGGATCATGTCCCACCCGGACTTTGGCGATGGCCTGATGGTTGTTCCCGGCCGTGAGATGCACTTCCTCCCGAGCCAGAACTCTGTGAGTTTCAGCCATGGAAGTCCTCAAGAACACGTGGACAGTCACATCCTCCGTAAACCCAAACAACTGCAGCAACACTGTCTCCGTGGCATCCAAACACAGCGAGAGTGGAGCTGTTATCAGAAACCTGAGAGAGGACGAGACACGGCATCTTTATTTCTTTAATGTGATGTTTTTGGTTGTATATTCAGTATTTGATATTGGGGTGGAACATAACAGTGAAGGGTCATTCTATAAACCAATGGAAAAATACATGACGGAGGTAAATGCTGTGTGAGTTGACATTTGCATGTATGTTGACATGTTAACCAAAAGTTGGTCAGATCAATGTAAGTTTACTGTGTTTCACCAGGATAATTCATTCAGTATCAGCACTGCTTCACTAGGGAGTCTGGGTACATGTATGTTGAAAACAAAAAGACAGTTAAAACATTTCAAACAGTCAGTACATCCAGTGTCACAGCTTCCCTGTGGAGTTCTGTAACAAACAATCACGGGGCAGTTTGTCTGTTAACAGCTGAGTTTCTGTACTGAAGCAACTGTTTTAATTGAATATTTTAAACAAATTAACAGAACGGTTCAAGAAAACCATCAGTTACCACAATGCATCATGTAGTTTAATGTTGGGTTTTTTTTCACTGATGCACGACCTCCTCTACCAGTTTAACCAGAGCAGTAATTAATGAGTAGTAGAAGAAAACAGCATCAACTTACGATCTGCTGTCAGCGTTCGTCCTCCAGCAGAGACAACAAAAACACATCAGGAGGAGACACACCCTCATCCTGAAGATGAGGAGAAGACGCACACTGAGCCCTGAAAACACACAATGAGCTCTGCAGACACACTGACTCAGAACACTGACCGCCAGAGACAGAGAGTTAGATTTTATTAGTTATTGATCACCTCAGCTATTGCCAAATACCTGCAAGTCATCAAAAAACAGGACGAGCAGGAGCTTGCTCTGCTTGTGTGTGTGTGCGTCCCAAAGGTGAGTTTACTCAGCCTGTGTTTTCTGATCTTACCCAATAGTGCTGGCTCTGAGGTTTCCTGTTATCAACCGCTCAGTCTGTCGTCCAATCAGAGAGCAGACTCTCAGATTTACTGTTTGTTGTTCTCTCTTCTCTCTGCAATAAAAAAAAACATGAATATGTATCAAGACATTTTTGGTTCATCGGTCAGTACAGCGCAGTGAGAAAATCGAGACAGGCACGGTTAAAAACATTGGTGGTGCAGGCCAGCCCGGTTCTGGAGGGCTGTCGGCCCTCGATGGATGGACCCCACAGAGCAGGATCTCCAGGGAGTGTCAGCGTGGAAGCCCTGATGCCACTCACAGTCCCAGTTGGTGGTGCAGAAAAAATAAGAATTAAAAAAAGAAAAATGCACCAAACTGAGGCACAACTGATCAAACAACGACCCCCTATCTTTGAAGCTATCACAAAGTCCAATTGTCTATCTATTCCTTGATCATTTATATTCCTTTAGTTCATAAGTGTTCACAGATCAAAAGAATCAAAAGCGTTTCTCATAAAAGTATTCGAGGTTGTGAATATTGTTGCGTGAAGTCCATCTCAGACAATCAGCTAACTTCTTCTTCTTCACTTCTTCCAACATAAAAACACATTTTTCAAGTTCCGGCTGGAGGGCTTTGTTTGTTGGTTTGTTTTTGTTAGTTTACTGCCTGGTTATGATCCTGACCCTATATCCTGACCAATGAGTGAGCCAGGTAAACTTTTCTCTGCCTAGAAACAACACAAAAAAAGTAAAAAATGATTTGGATAATTCTATTTTGTTGTTTTTAGCTTTATTTCTGAAGCTGCTATAGCTAGCAACCAGCCACCTCTGTTGGCCAAAACAAGCACAACACTAGACATTTTTTCTTAATTAACAGTTAAAAACAGGGACATTTGAGGGGACAGCTCCAGCCGGGGACAGGCCACCAATAACGGGGACGTCTGGTCAACCTACATTAGTAAAATAATAATTATTATACACTAAAATGATGTAATTATACATAAATGGCTATATATTATATATGTACAGACATTATAGACAAAGTTTTTAACACACAAAGCTAACATTAAATCACATTAACATAAACATAAGAAATGCCAAAACAGTAAATATATACATATATATAATGATATATTTACACACACTTTATTTGCTGTATGGGACTGCATTGAAGTTCTTGATTATATGTCAATATATATGATTCAGTGCAGTGGTGACGTGCTCGTACAAACTGAGGAGGCAGGTGTCAGCAATAAGGTCTGTTGAAGGTCGTGACCATAATCTGATTTTCTTATACCACAAAAACATACAGTTAAGATTACTGCCAAACAATGTTCTGCATAAAGGGCGTGTCCATCTACAGTCCCAGTACGTCCCTGGTGTATCCTGTTAGCTACTCTTTTATTTTTATTTATTTATCATTACTTATTCACTTATTACCTTTATTATTAATGTTTTTATTTTTCTGTTTGTCTTTTGTTTCTCTCCCTCGGTCTCTTCAACATGAGGAGGGTGGGGGTGTTTGTTTAGTTTGATCGGTTTCTCTCCTGTACATAAATAAAGATAAAAGAATCTTCTATCCTCCGTCAGTATGACCAGCACAATGAGAGGGTGAAGGTGAAGTAAAACTTTATTCAGAGTATATAGGCTCAAATACAATGTCCTTTATAGAAGTCAACATAGCATACTTCATATACTGATACACGTCATATATGACCTTGTACATATACATATACAGAGATAAAGTGACAGTTGAATTAAATTCTGGGCATAAAACACATCTCATGTTTATATTCACATTCTTTCCTTTGACAGTTTGGAGCTTATTTACATCAGATGAAGAGAGAAGGACGACGATCAGCCGTCAGCCAGAGCGACTCATCGATCAATTCTTCATTTCTATTGATTATTTAACAACATATTTATACAGAAATCATGTCGAAACATTTAGATTCCAATATTTTCGAACTGCCCGAGACCCAATTTGGGCCTCAACCCATAGTTTAAGAACCACAGACATAAACCAGCAACAATATTAATAATAAAGATAATATTAAAATATTTTAATTTTCAGGCTCTGCCTAGTTTAGTAAGTGATGAGCTTCTTCAGAGGACACTGGGAGTTTCTGGTAGATTTACTTCAACTGTCACTCAACGTTATTACACTTTGTTCAGACGACGTCACGTGACTGTGAAGAATCTAACATTTGTGTTTTCACGTCATATTAAACCTTGAGTTTAGAGCAGCAGACATTAACACAGATACAGTCCGGTCCACTCGTCACAGCAGCTTCGCTCTGTTCGTCTGTTCTGGTTTCACTTGGTCACAAACTGCTGCAGAATCTCATTTATTCTGTCTCTCTGCTGTGACTTCAAGGTCAGCACCAGCAGCCGGCTGCACTAAACACCTTCAGTTAAGATGTTCCTTAATGTACGAGTTAAGGTTTCCTTAGAATAACAGTTCAAATAAAACTTTAGCTGTTTTGTGCAACTGTCTTTATTTTAAGGAAACCTTAACTCAGACTTTAAGGGAACTCTTAAGGTGTTTTGGTTAACAATATGAAACAGCTGTTAGCACATCAGCGCTCTGCTAGCACGTCAGCGCTCTGCTAGCACGTCAGCGCTCTGCTAGCACGTCAGCGCTCTGCTAGCAAGTCAGCGCTCTGCTAGCACGTCAGCGCTCTGCTAGCACGTCAGCGTTCTGCTAGCACGTCAGCGCTCTGCTAGCACGTCAGCGCTCTGCTAGCACGTCAGCGCTCTGCTAGCAAGTCAGCGCTCTGCTAGCACGTCAGCGCTCTGCTAGCACGTCAGCGCTCTGCTAGCATGTCAGTACTCTGTTAGTGCTGTGTTAGCACGTCAGCGCTCTGCTAGCATGTCAGTACTGTGCTAGCACATCAGTGCACGCTGTGTTAGCGCTCTGTTAGCACGTTAGCGCTGTGTTAGCATGGAGCAGCTGGATCTTCTAGCAGAAACTCAGTGGATTCCTCTGAAGGAGCCTCAGTGCTCAGACTGTAGCGCCTCTTAGTTTTCAACACACACATTACAACCTGTAACAGAGAACCATTAGCATGCAAATCAAAGCACTACATCATCATCATCATCATCATCATCATAGATACATGATTTATACTGACATGAACAGCTGGAGTCACTAACACTGTCCCATCATGCAACTGTTGTGTGAACCACGGCTCTGCGTCAGTGTGTGGGTGTGTATGTGTGTATCTGAGTGTGTCTGCTGTCTGACTTATGTGTGTGTGTGTGTGTGTGTGTGCACCCCCCCCCCCCCCCCCATGTTGGTCTGCAGTTAGTGTTATTGATTTGTCTGATTTTATGTTGAGATAATGTCACCTGTCCAAAGTCGACTCTCAGTAAATTATTACCCAGGTTGCCAAACTCCACGTCCAGCTGTGACCTGAACCCAGCGCCAGTGAGGGGGAAACGAAAGCCATCTGATGCCTTTGACCTCTGTGAAACATCTGGGAACATCTGCTGAACGAACTCCAGGATGACATTATCTACAGCCTGAAGGAGCCTGATACAGTGTGTGACGTCATCCTTCATGTTTCACTCAAGTCATTACATCGTTTACACGAGGAGCAGCACAGACACCATGACGTTCTGAAGTAGATACAGGAGCTATTGTCATTTTCATCTTTTTGTGACTTGTGGATTGGATTGTGAAACGTTTCCTTCTCTCAGTTATGAAAGAGGTGAAATGGTTAAATAGAAGGACTGTGTGTATTACAGAGGGTTTGAGTTGTGGCGTGTTGTGAGTCTCGTTGTGAGGAAGAATGATGTGTCTGTTGTCAGTGAAGAATTGTTTATGAATGTAAGGAGATGATGTGATGATTTAACAGACTGATGGTCGTGTTCCACGTGTCAGTGTCCGACTCAGGACTGTTGGTCTAACACTTCACGTCTCAGTGGACACTTAGTTGTTCTGGTTTTGGCTCAGAGAGATGACATCATCATCTTTAATCCAGATACAGGATTTAACAGGCTGACTTCATCTGTGAGCAGCCAATCAGAGGCTGGACGAGCTGACTCTGATCAGCTGGCTACCAGCATGTTGCTCCTGGAGCAGGTTCCTGTCTCAGTATTTGATCTTATTTTGAAGTTAAAATGTGTGTGTGTGTGTGTGTGTGTGTGTGTGTGTGTGTGTGTGTGTCTGCCGGCCCCTCCTCTCCCCATCACAGCACCATGGTGGGTATATGATGGACCAGAGACGCCGGGTGAGGCACGGCAGTCAGCTGTGGTGGGTGAGGAGGAGGTGAGTGAGCCGAGTGCACTCCTCCTCCCCCTCCTCCTCCCACCACCACCAGGCCCCCTCCCCCCTGGGCCCCGGGGTCTCCGGTGGGCCGGTGCCTGGCGCTCTTCTGGTGGGCCCGCAGGCCGGCCAGCTGCGAGTACGCCGACTGGCACACGTGGCACTTGTACGGGCGCTCGCCGGTGTGCAGCCGCACGTGGTTCCTCAGTGTGGACGACTGGCTGAAGCGGCGGTTGCAGAAGCGGCAGACGAACGGCTTGTCCAGGGTGTGGATGCGCATGTGCGAGCGCAGGTTGCTGCGGGAGTTGAAGCCGCGGTGGCAGATGACACAACGCATGCGGCCCAGACTGGAGGAGGAGGAAGAGGACGAGGAAGAGGAGGAGGAGGAAGAGGAGGAGGAGGAGCCTTCACAGGTGTGGAACTCATCTGGTGGAGGAGCAGAGATGTTTCAGACTGACAGTGAAAACGTCTCTTTAAAATGAAAAACTGGCATAAAATCTAAATGGATTTAAAGATGTGGAAACACAAATGTGGATTAATCCACCGCTAAAAATAGTCCCCAACAAATGCTTCATTGTTTTCTATTTCCTCCTGTTTGTTTAGAAAACTACCGTTTCCTGTTTGACACTTTTTAAATGAAACTTTATCTGTGAGGAGTTTTTAAAATGTGAAGAGACGAGTCAATGATAATAAGAAAAATATAGAATATCACCAGCTCTTATTTTGAAATCAGGACTATGTTTTTATTCATCCTGTTTCTTTGGCCTTCATCCTTTGAGACATGATTATATACGGGGGAAAGCAACACCCTGCTGTCTTTAAAGAAGGTCTTCGACCTCTCACTCTCTTTGGTTTTATTTTGTAGTAAGTGGACATTGAGTTGAGTCGATTTTGTGACATGTCAAGTCAAGAATAGACTTTCATGCTGAAATAATGTCATTTCATGTCATCTTTTGTCACTTAATCATCATTTCATCTGACCATCAGTTTCTGTAAGATTTTAATCAGGCTGTCACTTCGACGATGTCGTTGTCTGGAGATACAAACGTTGTTGACGACAGTAAGGTCTTCAGTCTTTTATTCCTCTGAGTCTTTGTCTCCATGAAGCACGGAAGCTTTTATTCTGAAATAATGATAAATTCACAAATCAATAATCAATCATCTTTACCGTTCTTGCTCTTCTTGCTCTGTTCGTCATCTCCTCCGGGAATTCCAGGGATCCCCAGGAAGGTGTTGTGGGAGTTTCCGTACCAGACCAGCAGCTCCTGGTCCGGAGGGATGGTCTGTGGAGAAACACCTGGAGGTTCATCACCTTTTACTGGTTTCACTGGTTTTTCTTCAATCAGAACCACAGATCGATATCTGTAAGTGATTTGTATTTCTTTGTGATTGAAATGTTGTAGGTTTGTAGTCTGGGAGTGGAGATGAGGGAGGCGGTTCTTGTCTGTGCCAGCAGAGGGCGACACAGACCGGGTCCTCCAGCTGCTCGTCCTCCCACCACCAGACGAGGATCAGTCCAACGTTTCAAACGCTTCTCCTTGTCTCTTTGATTCTTTTATCTTTTATCACCGGAGGTGCTTTTCACCTATTTTTATTCACGTTCAGTGAATGCCTCTTGTTGCCCAAAGGTTGACTACATCCTGTATTTAATTAATTTGCAGCTTGTAACCTGAGTTTTAAGAAGTACTCTATAAATACTGACAGATGGATAAACTTTATTGTCATTCAAGCTATACACCAAACATTGCATTATTAATATTCCATTATTAAATAAAAAGAGAGCATCTGGATCAACCTCTTACCTCTAAGGTCACCTCTGTGTTCCACTCGGATTATTTACCTTTCATTACTAATTACTTTATTGAATGAGGAGCTTATAAAATACGATGCAGAGCTTTACTGTTAAACTAACCAGCTGTGTGTAAAGTACATAAATCAAAATATCCATTAACACAACATATTATTAATAATATAAAATAACCCTCTGGAAGAGTGTTTCTGTATAATGAGCACTTTTACTTTTGCTGCATTGGAACATTTTACAGATGTTATTTCGGTGCTTACTACTAATGAGTTACGAGTATTTATATAAAGATAAAATATCAAAGACAATCTTGCAGTAGCTCATTAATAAATGATGTGTTTTACACTTTACAATAAGGCTCCTTTTACCAGTAATAAATGATAGAAACTCAGATTAATGAGCAGTAAGCGTTAACTTGATCTTGCCAAATAGTGAGCTGCATCAATGTATGAAAACTGTGTTATAACTAGTTTATTGTTGCTTTATAAAGTGTAACAACTGAATTAATAACCTCATTATAAACATTCATGAATCCTTCATTAGGGTCGTCTTATTGTGAAGGGGCACCGTTCTTTCATTACCTTCACTGCAGAGACGTACTGAACGTGGGATTGTAACTTGCTTAACTTAACTTTACTTACTTAAGATTTATTTCGAACATTAACTTATTTTTCCTCAGGTTTATTGAGAGAATTGTGTCGTTGCTCTACGCGACTGTAGATTGATTTATTAAGAACTAAATGCTAAGAGTAACCAGCGTTACACTATTACTATAATAATATATTACTATAATGCTATTATTAGTATCATTTATTAGACGTGTCTCTGAAAAACAACAGCTTTTATTTATACTAAGGTAGGAGTGAAGAGGCGATGCGTTCACTGACCTCCACAGCCTTGTAGAAGATGCTGCTGCCGATCTGGACCACCTCCAGGTTCTGCTCCTGCTCGTTCCTCGCACATTTAATGTAGGTCATCCAGCTCCTCTGGTCCTCCTGACTCGCATCAATGAAATACCTGACTGTCCCGTCCTCGTTGAACACCTGAGGACCAGGACAAACGTGAGTGAGTGTTACAGGTACCTGGCTAATCAGCTAACAGCCAATCAGTAATCAGCTAGTTACTTATTTAGTTACTAAACAGTTGTTAATCAAGTTAATTAGTTAGCTAGTTAGCAAAGAGATAGCTCGGTTTTTTGTTACAGCTAACTGGCTTGTTAAATGCAGTAACTAATTAGAGCTGGTCATTAGCCATGCAGTTAGTCATTTATTGAAGCGGCTGGTCAGTTAACAATCAGTTTAATGCCTAGTTAGATGGTTGGTTTATTTGGTTAATTAGATGCAAGCTATGAGTCAGCAAATTGGTTGGTTGCTTTCTAAATAAGTAAGCTAGCTGGCGCACAGTTAGTTAGCTGGCTAGCTAGTTGGATGGCTAGCACTCAGTGAGTCAGCGAGTTATCTAGCTATGAGTCAGCAAATTGGTTTGTTGCTTTCTTAGTAAGCTAGCTAGCTGGGTAGCAGTTAGTTAGCTGGCTAGCTTGTTGGATGGTTAGCACGCAGTAAGTCAGCGAGTTAGTTTGTTAACTTTGAGTCAGCAAACTGGCTAACGTTCAGTTAACCAGTAAGTTAGTTACAGGTAGTTATAACAGGTTACCGGCTTGTTTTTTGTTGCAGTCAGTTAAATAAAATAAAATAAATAAAATGAGTGTCACACAGAGAGAAATATTAGTAAATGTGAACATCACTTACCTCCCACATGAGGTTGTTGTTCTTGTACAGGTCGATGTGTTCAGGTGAGATGAGGCGTCCCGTGAACGGCCCCATCTCTGTTCCCGCTTTAATCCACGTTTTAGAGAAAATACCCAAACCCTCTCCTGAAACACAGCAACACAACAACTCATCAATAACACTGAGCTACTGCAACCAACATGCAGCCTCACATTCAGAACTACACACACCTGCATCTTACGCCAAGGAATTTTCAAAATAAAAGAAGAATACAGAGACGGTGTGACTGCAGGTTATAAATGAGATTTCTGCAGATTTGATCAGTTTTGTTTCCTTCATTTCATTCAGATGTCAGACTGAGACTGAGGAGAAGCTGCTGCGTAACGTCGGCTGGATCCAGGCCACGTATCACTTTACACTCATCGATACAATGATCCTTTTATCTCACGGTCGTCTTCTATAGAGACACACGGGTCCATATAAACTAACACAGCATCTACAGTCTGTTTCTCAAACAGTCGCAAGAGAGGAAAATATCATGTCTGAGTTTCATGTTTGAGGTTGAGACAAAACAGGAAACTGAAGTTATTCACTTATTAGCAAGACATTTTGTCGATCTGGCCAAAAACAAAAGAAGCTCTTTTCACATGAATACACACCGGAAACAGAGAGAGTTTACCTGGGACTGAACTCTGCGCGATGATCACCTCACTGGGTAAAACCAGACTGGACAACTTCTGCACCTCTGAACACAAACACAAGTCACACGTTTATTCATCCGTCACAAAACCAGAGTATGACAAAGACAATCTCTTAAAAGTGACTCATTGTTTTCCCCATATTGAACTGAATTTAGATTTTTCAGAAGCTGCTGCAGCAACAGTTTGTAGGTGCAGAACATAATGTTGGTGCATTTTCCCATAATCGGTGAAAGCAACATGAAACCGCTAAAAAAAGAAAAAGAAAGAAAAAGAAAAAGCTTGGCAAAGAGAAGGAAGGAGGTTAAACGCTGTTTCTTTCTCCTTCAGTAGCCGCATTATGTCCACACCCCACCTCCTGCACCTCCTGCACCTCCTCCACCTCCTGCACCTCCTCCACCTCCCGCACCTCCCCCACCTCCTGCACCTCCTGCTGTCCACTGAGCCGCAGAAGGAAGAAATCTAAATTCATGACGCATTTAGGAAGAGAGAAAATTCAAAAAGTGATTTTGTGTGCGATATAGGAAGAAGAGAGGACGTTATAAAAAATAACAAACAAAATAAATAGAATAGAATAAATAAAAATGTAAAGAGAAAAAGAGAAATTCCTTCTCCTCCTTTATGTCACAAGCTGTTTCACGCTCCGGACGGACCGTGAAACAGCTTGTGACATAAAGGAGAAAAGAGATTTAAATGGAGATAAAAGTGCTGGAAGATTATCTCAATTTAAAACTAGAAAAGAAGAAAAGAAAAAACTCATAAATGCCACGAGGAGAAATGTGAGGCTTTGAGAAGCAGCGGATTCACTTCACGCGGCGGCGCGCGCAGGGAGAGGGATTTAAATTCCCGCAGAGAGAAATAAACCCAACAAAAACCCATCAAACGTGACGATCGTGACACCGCAGTCACGCGCTTACGGCTCTTCCTAAATTGTTCCTAACGAATTTTACCGAAAACGGAAACGAATTTTACGTGAAAATGAAGTAGAAATTAAAACAAGTGTGTGTCAGAGGAACGTTATTTTATTCCCGGGTGAGATTTGAGCTTCAAAAGCACCGAATGCAAAAATTAATAATGAACACGTGCAGCACATTCACATAATTTTAGGGATTATTTGCAGATGTAAAGTTGGCGGGTTAATTAATTGATTAATTAATTAGAGAGCGTTTTGTAGAAATTCTGCGGCGGCGCGCGGAAGGACTCAACCTGACTCCACACACTCCTATTTAACGGCCTTCAAAGTGTTTGATCGGTTATTGATGGGGTTGAACTGATTGATAATTTCATGAGCAATAATTAAAATAAAGTCAGTTTCTAATTAGGCGGAAGGTTACACTCACCTCTGGACTCCTTTTTACAGCTGTTTAAAAATATATCGACGGAGTTTGAACATCTGTTTAATTTTCTTTATCCAGATTCAACATTCAGTTTTATTCTGCACCTGACATTAATTAATGAATGTAATTAAGAAATGACAGAATCAGTAATTCAGCACCTGTCTTATTGTGAATCGTTTTTTATCCGGTCACGTTCTTCTTCAGCAAAATTTCGTAAAATTTGACTTTCTTTTTTTTCTTTTTTTTTTCTTTTATCGCCATTAAACAAACTTTATTTAGCTTTAATTAACATCATGTGTTAAACTGTGGCGGGAAAGGATAAAATAGTTCAGCGTCAGAATTTCACTTGATGATCAAAGTGTCATTTTCATCTTTATATGATTCTGCGTCATGTTTTATAAGATCGTCACATTTTCTACGTGTAAAATCTCAAATAACAAAATTAACTGAACGAATAAAAATTATTTGCTTAAGTGAAGAAAAAGTTTAAAGTTGTGTAAAAAAAAAAAAGAGATTTAATGTTGTAAAAAGTTGTTTTCCAGCGTCAGTAGCTGCTGCAGTCTTACGTTAACAATAACCGATCAGATATCGATACGATGAGATTTGATTGATCCTCGGGTGATTTGACTGATAATGAACTGACTGAGCTGAATGTGAATTTCTACATTTATCTCCTGAATCTGGTTCATAACAACACACGGGTCATTAATTAACTCTAATTGGTTCATCAAGTGTCGTCACTGACCTCCGGAGAAGGACTGCGCGAGAACCTCGGCAGTGAACGCGGTCTTGGGGCTCGCGCTCGGGGCGGTGCGGTCCTCGTGCTGCTGCAGGTGATGCTGGTGCGGGTGGTGGTGGTGCTGCTCGCCCAGCACGTGCCTCCAGCGGCCGTACAGGAAGCTGTGCAGGATGTCCGAGGTGATGATGTCCGCCAGGGAGAGCGGCTGCTGCGGCTTGAAGCCCGGCTTCAGGGCCAGCGAGGAGCCGGGCAGCACGGAGCCCATGGCGGGGCGGAGGGGAGCCGGGGGCCGCGGAGGAGCTGCAGCGGGAGTCGGTGTCACGAGACCGGAGGAGAAAAATCCTCCAGGTGAAGAAAACTTTTTTTAAAAATCCAGGAAAGTCTCAAGAATAAAACTCCACTTTTTAATTTTAATTTCAAACAAAACTCAAATTAAAGTTTTTAATGAGCTCGTGAACGTTTCTTCTTCCGGTTCCTCCGTCAATTAAAGGAGAGAAATGAAGCGTCACAAGCTTCAGAGAAAATATTATTTGTTAATAGAAATTATGAAGAGCTGCTGCGTGTGTGCGTGTGCGTGTGTGTGTGTGTGTGAGAGAGAGAGAGAGAGAGAGGGTCTATATACACCCTGTCTGTAATGAGATGTTATCACCTCCTCCAACATTTCTATAAAGAGAGAGCGAGAGAGAGAGAGAGAGAGAGAGAGAGTGTGTGTGTGTGTGTGTGTGTGTGTGTGTGTGTGTGTGTGTGTCCTCCACGCGCTGTTGGCGCCGTTTACAGCTCTGGCTCGTGACACCGTAGAGACACTCAATTAGGATTTAATGAGAAAAACAACAATAACAGATCAGACCTCAGATCAGCTGTGAGAGACCTGGTCCTGGTCCTGGTCCTGGTTCTGGTCCTCCAGGTCGGATCAGGGGCCCCGCCTCACTCCACGTCATCAGAAGACAGGAAGCCTCAGTTATCCTCATCATCAATACATCTGACTGTTTTGTTCTCTGATAATCGATTGATGGTTTTTGTCAAACACACATGATGCGTTCACTGTCAGAGAAAAGTGGGAAACCTGAAACTGCTACCAGAGGAGTTCTGGTGAACCTGCCGCCTGCACCATGTAACCACTCCTGATCCTGACCCTGATCCTGGTCCGGATGCTGATCCTGATCCTGATCCTGACCCTGACCCTGACCCTGACCCTGATCCGGATGCTGATCCTGACCCTGATCCTGATCCTGACCCTGATCCTGGTCCGGATGCTGATCCTAACCCTGATCCTGATCCTGACCCTGATCCTGATCCTAACCCTGATCCTGATCCTGACCCTGATCCTGATCCTGATCCTGACCCTGATCCTGGTCCGGATGCTGATCCTAACCCTGATCCTGATCCTGATCCTGACCCTGATCCTGATCGTGATCCTGATCCTGACCCTGATCCTGATCCTGATCCTGACTGTGATCCTGATCCTGATCCTGATCCTGATCCTGATCCTGACCCTGACCCTGACCCTGATCCTGATCCTGATCCTGGTTCAGGTTGTGGTTGTGGTTCTGGATCACACAGTCCATCTGAAAGCTTCAGGTGGAGCTTCAGTGTGTTTCTGCACCAGGTAAGAATGTGGTTCTTGTTTCTGATTGGTCGGACTCAGCTGACTTAGTTCTTGTAGTTTTCTCAGGTCAAAGAGCCAGAAAATGAGTCCAACACGTCCAAAGGTATGTGGACACTGTGAGTGGTCTCAGTCTGTCCTGGTCTCAGTGTCTCTCCTGGTCTCAGTCTCTCTCCTGGTCTCAGTGTCTCTCCTGGTCTCAGTGTCTCTCCTGGTCTCAGTCTGTCCTGGTCTCAGTGTCTCTCCTGGTCTCAGTCTCTCCTGGTCTCCGTCTCTCCTGGTCTCAGTCTGTCCTGGTCTCAGTCTCTCTCCTGGTCTCAGTCTCTCTCCTGGTCTCAGTCTCTCTCCTGGTCTCAGTCTCTCCTGGTCTCAGTGTCTCTCCTGGTCTCAGTGTCTCTCCTGGTCTCAGTGTCTGTCCTGTTCTCAGTGTCTCTCCTGGTCTCAGTGTCTCTCCTGGTCTCAGTCTCTCTCATGGTCTCAGTCTCTCCTGGTCTCAGTCTCTCTCCTGGTCTCAGTCTCTCTCATGGTCTCAGTCTCTCTCTGGTCTCAGTCTCTCTCTCGGTCTCAGTCTCTCTCTCGGTCTCAGTCTCTCTCGGTCTCAGTCTCTCTCTCGGTCTCAGTCTCTCTCTCGGTCTCAGTCTCTCTCGGTCTCAGTCTCTCTCCTGGTCTCAGTCTCTCTCCTGGTCTCAGTCTCTCTCCTGGTCTCAGTCTCTCTCGGTCTCAGTCTCTCTCTCGGTCTCAGTCTCTCTCCTGGTCTCAGTGTCTCTCTCCTGGTCTCAGTCTCTCTCCTGGTCTCAGTCTGTCCTGGTCTCAGTCTCTCTCCTGGCTTATGTTTCAGCTTCAAGCAGCCGTGGTGGATTATGGGTAAAAACGAGGTGTCGTTTCATTGAAGCAAACGCATCATGTTCCTCAGTTCTCAGAGCTGTGAAGAATAATGATCATTAATAATAATAATTAATAATGATGATTAATAATAATATTAATAACCTGTTTTATCTGTTTCTCAT
>NW_019525299.1:61458-66658 GCF_002814215.2 Seriola lalandi dorsalis
TCCTGGTCTCAGTGTCTCTCCTGGTCTCAGTCTCTCTCCTGGTCTCAGTGTCTCTCCTGGTCTCAGTGTCTCTCCTGGTCTCAGTCTCTCTCCTGGTCTCAGTCTCTCCTGGTCTCAGTCTGTCCTGGTCTCAGTCTCTCTCCTGGTCTCAGTCTGTCCTGGTCTCAGTGTCTCTCCTGGCTTATGTTTCAGCTTCAAGCAGCCGTGGTGGATTATGGGTAAAAACGAGGTGTCGTTTCATTGACGCAAACGCATCATGTTCCTCAGTTCTCAGAGCTGTGAAGAATAATGATCATTAATAATAATAATTAATAATGATGATTAATAATAATATTAATAACCTGTTTTATCTGTTTCTCATGGACAGAAATCTTTCGCGCCACCCGCCGCTTCACTTTCACCTGCCGCCATCTTTCACTTCTTTTTCTTTTTCACAATATTTAAAAACAAAAAGGCTGAAAGTCAAATTTCAGTTTCAGTGAAGCAGCAGCGGAATGTGTGTGTGTGTGTGTGTGTGCGTGTGTGTGTGTGCGTGTGCGTGTGTGTGTGCGTGTGTGTGGGAGGGGTGGGGGGGGGCAGCAGTGTGAGTGACAGAGCAGGAAAACAGATTAGAGGACAGATTACCAAGACAACAGCTGCTTTCTTCACCCCCCCTCCTGTCGTCTCTCTACAGGATTATTATTCTCTCTTTCACTCTGATCTGTATTTATGAGCTTTTAAACATTTATTGTCGACACTCGTGAGCGCGACACACACACACACACACACACACACACACACACACACACACACACACACACACACACACTCGTCTCTCTGTCGGTTGAAACATCAGATTTAATTTAATTTGATTCAAACTCAACAAAAATGAAAATGTGACTTTGTTTCTATTTAAATGTTCACGAGATAAAAAATAAAAAATCACCTGAGACAAAAAAAAGAAAGAAAAGACTCAAATATAAAAGAGTGAATGTGTTTGAAGTTTATTTTTTAAAGTTTCATTAATTTTTTTTTTTACTGAAAATGAAATTGAACTGAGAGAAAAGAAAAAAAGAGAGAAAATCTTTATTCACCCTTAATATCTCAATCACATGAATTTATATTAAATATTTAATTTATAATCTGAATGTTTCATTGATTTTAAGGAGGAAGATTCAGAATTTAAAATCTTATTTTTCTTTATTTTTCTTTCTTTTTAAAATGTGCCGCCGATATTTCATTTGGAATTGGGAAATATAAATGTTTATGTAAAATAAATAATGTAAGTAGAAAATCCGCTCATGTTTTATTTAGAAAGATTTCTTCATCATGAATCTTCCCGCCGCTCAGAAACTCTTCCGCCGCCTTCCTCCGCTCCTCTCTCGGCTTCAAGGGCTTCGGGCGGCTCGGTGAAGCCTCGGGCCGGCTCTCCGCTCTCCTCGGGCGGCTTCACCCGCGGCTCTCCCCCGCGGCTCTCCCCGGTGCTCCGTGCGTAACGGCTCCGTGCCAAACACGGAGGCTGCGCGCTTTTGTCCCGGGACACAGCGCAGAGAGAAAGGAGGGAAAATCCGGGAATAATGGCAGATTTGCGAATGTTTTTCAATTGAATTGACTCAATGAACGCTGGATTTTCTCTTTTCTCTCTCTCTTTTCTTTCTCTCTTTCTTTCCTTTGGAGGAGAGTTTGGCTGCAGCCGCCACGCACGCGGGCCGAGCGGGAATTTATTAATGGAGAGCCGCGTTTTTATTGAAGGAGGACACGCTTTAATGAGCTTTCTACAACAAAAAGCTCTCAGTGAGTGTGTCCCGGTGTCCTCTCCGCCTTTATACGCGCTCTATACAGCCAATAAGAAACCACTTTAGTCCCGAGAAGACGACGGGAAGTCAGGGGTGGCGGGGGGGGCGACAGGTGACTGGCACGCGTAAAGACAAGAGGACAACAGGAGAGAAAAGAGGAGAGAGAGGGAGACAGACAGAGAGACCCGCGGTGGATGATCTGAGGATGGAGAGGAGGTGAAAGGAGGGGGGCGGGGGTGGTGGGAATGAGCCCAAATGGCGCGCTAATATTGTTCCGCTAACGTGATTAGGCGCTGCGCTGCGGCCTCATTAGTATTCATGCGGCCCGCCGCTATTAATCCCCCTTTAAAAGCCTTTTAATAATCATCAGCTGCCCGGGAATCAAAATCAAACGCTCCCTCTCCTCCTCCTCCTCCTCCTCCTCCTCGTTGTTATTCAAGGTTTTTATTTTCTCACCGTTCTTCATCATCACCATCACCATCATCAGTTCGTTAAAGCTCTATCAGACCGACTCAGCTGCTGCGGATCCTCAGAGTTTAATGACGTCATTCATGTATTCATGCATTCATTCATGTAGATAAACCAACACGTCGCAGCAGCAGGTAAAGATGTGACGTCATCAGTCTCTGGTCTCCTGCAGGACGCGTTTGGAAAACGCCAAACTTTATTTACAGCTGATCCTAATTCACTGTGTTTCTGACTGTGAGACGTTCAAGGACTTGTTGGTTAAAACAGATCAGGCTGACCGGCAGGTTCATTACGAGTCCGGAGAGACACAGCACGTGTCCAGTCTTAAAACCAGGAATTAATTGCCTTTTGTCACTTCCTGTTGCCTGAAGTCTCTAGTTTTTGTTCCTCTGCCCAGCGACAGTCAGAGCGGCAGCCATTTTGTTTTCAGGTTGTCCGTCCGTCTCATTCTCGTGGTCCCGATATCTCAGTAAGGCCGTGGCAGAATTTCTTCACATTTAGCACAAATATTCACTGGGACTCAAGGATGAACTGATTAGATGTTGGGGGTCAAAGGTCAAGGTCAGTGTGACCTCACAAAACAGAGTTTTAGCCCTATGAATGTGATATCTCCATAACATCTTGAGTGAATTTCTGCTGGCTAAAGGTCAAAGGTCAAGTCGCAGTGACCTCATAAACATGATTTTGGTCTTTTGAATGTGATAACTCAAGAAATCCTCAAAGGAATCCTTTCACGTTTGGTAGAAATGTTCACCTGGCCTCAAGGACCAACTGATTAGACTTTGGTGGTTTATTCTACAACATAAAATGCATCAGTAAATAATCCAGTCCTGATTCTTTAAGCTTTTATGTCTCAGCTGCTAATGAATGTTTAAATGAAACACAGATCTACTCACCAGTCCACCTTTACAGCCTGATTAACTCACCAGTCCACCTTTACAGCCTGATTAACTCACCAGTCCACCTTTACAGCCTGATTAACTCACCAGTCCACCTTTACAGCCTGATTAACTCACCAGTCCACCTTTACAGCCTGATTAACTCACCAGTCCACCTTTACAGCCTGATTAACTCACCAGTCCATCTTGTTGAGGTCATGTGACTCTGGTGTTGAGGTCATGTGACCGTGTTGTTGAGATCATGTGACCCTGGTGGTGAGGTCATGTGACCCTGGCGGTGAGGTCATGTGACCCTGGCGGTGAGGTCATGTGACCCTGGCGGTGAGGTCATGTAAACCTCAGGATCAGAAACTGTGTGTTTTCTGTAATAATCCAAAACACAATGGAGAAATCTGATTGGCTGTTTGTGGAGGGAACTAAGGTGAAGCTAACTTCAGGGTTGGTCAGCTCTGTGTCTCCACTGAGACTCAGCTGATGTGGTCTGATGTTTATTGATAAAATGTCTGATTTGGATTCTGATGATGATGATGGTGATGATGATGATGATGATGATGATGATGATGATGATGATGTAGTGTTCATGGCCGTTAGTTAACGCTTACTAACGAGTACCGGTTAGTGGCCAGTTGTGGTCAAAGTTCATGTCAAAGTCTCAGTTTCCTGTAACGTCCCTGTCTGAGGTCTGGACTCTGTAGAGTCTGGTTTACCTGGAGTCCAGCTGGGACGTATGTCCACCACCTGATCCTGATCGTCCTGACGGAGGGACAAAGAGTGGGAACTAGATCCGGACATGTCCGTCTGACCTGAAGGAGGCGCTGGAGGGAAAGTTAGGAGACCAGGATCATCAGGGTTCATCCTCTGAGGAGCAGGACTGAGACAGAGAGAGAGACAGACAGAGAGAGACAGAGAGAGACAGAGAGAGAGACAGAGAGAGAGACAGAGACACAGAGAGACAGACAGAGAGAGAGACAGAGAGACAGAGACACAGAGACAGAGAGAGACAGACAGAGAGAGAGAGACAGAGACACAGAGACAGAGAGAGACAGACAGAGAGTTTATTGGTCCCTGAGCTTCATGAGAAACATTTGGACTCGATCCAGTTCACCATCACTTTAATCTTTAATCAGGGCTGAGACACAGTTCATCTGTATTTACCGAGCTCTTTCCTGTACTTTATGACCACCAGCACTCTGCTCTACACCACAACACACACACACACACACACACACACACACACACACACACACACACCACACAGAGACACACACAGAGACACACACACACACATACACACACACACACACACACACACACAGTAAGTGGCGTCTTCACTCTTGTTTCCTGTCTGATCATCGTCTCCATTTCTTTCACAATAAAAGCCTATTTCATTCCGATTCTGTCAAAATAAAATGTGACCTCTGACCTCAGACATATGAAGGAACTGCGTCCACAAACAGTTGGTGACAAAGGTCACAGGTCGTGAAGAAGCAATTCATCTGTTTATCAGCTGAGACTTTGATCAGAAACATTCGTCTTCGTCTTCATCACCATCTTCATCATCTTCATCATCTTCATCATCATCATCATCATCTGAAAGAAGAAAAGTGGAGCTTCTCCTGAAGGTTCAGTATGTCGGAGTTGTCCGAGGTGTTTCAGACGGACCTGGGCCTCAGATCCTCTTCAGGTGGGACGTGAGTTAGAAAAGGTCTGAACTGTTTTCATTTGTTGTGCAAAGTGTTGTGATCAATATCCTGTTATTACGGCGTGACCCAGGTCCAGATCTGGGTCACACAGGAAGAAGATGGAAGAAAACTTCACAGCTCTGTAGTTTATCTGTAAGATCGACGTGGTCGTTCTTCCTCCTCTCACGTGTCACTTCTTCTCTTGAGCTTCTTCAGATTGAACATGAGATGAAACATGTTCATGTTCAGAGCTGCTCCCTCCGTCTCCACACTTTATGCTAAGCTAGGCTAACAACCTGCTTCAGTTTCCTCTCATCCATCATCCCTCAGAGCTGCAGCATCCATCCCCAGAGGTGTGTGTGTGTGTGTGTGTGTG
>NW_019525299.1:67357-68706 GCF_002814215.2 Seriola lalandi dorsalis
TGGGGTGGGGGGGTGGTGGGGTGGGGGTGTGTCAATCAGTTCACCCCTTCACTACAGATCTCCTCGCCTCCGAGCCGCCACGCTAACAAGATTCAACACGCCTGCGACGATAACGCTCAGCTCTTGACGCGTCTGTGATCACATGGTCCGAATATATGGAGGAGCAGTGAAAAAGAAAATCATTTTTCCTTCATTTCATATTTTAATACACATTAAAATCAGGAATTTATAAGTGAACAATCAATCATCAATAAATACTTCAGGTTTAAAAATGGATTCACATACAGTCATTTAGCTTCTCCTGTTAGCCTTTAGCCTTCAGTGCTGAAAAACAGGATAAAACCACACACTCTCTGATTGGCTGGAGAGCTAACCAGCACTGAAGGCTAAAGGCTAACAGGAGAAGCTAAATGACGAAGCTAAGCGATTCGCTAACAGGAAGACTAGCTGGAAAAAATAAATGAAAATAGAAGAGTAAAATGTTTAAATGTCTTTTCATATTGTATTATTTATTCATGAATTAATAAATGTATTTATGAATGGTTTATTTAATGAGAGTTTTAAACTGTTTTTGTGAATCCATTTTTAAAGTATTTATTGATTGATAAATTATTTTTACAGTTCCCGTTTTTAATGTCTATTAAAACATGAAATTAAGGAAATGCTTTATTACTTTTCTGTGACATCACTGCTCGTCCACACGATGACAGACGTGTTGAAAAGCATCAAAAAACCCGCCATCTTGTTACCGTGGCGACGGCCGGACAGAGACAGACAAGGAGAAGAGAGAGAGACAGTTAGCCTAGCAGTCTTGAGAATATAACAACACTCAGCTCCTCTGGTTAGACACGACATGTGAATCAAACAATATCATCTGAACAGGATACAAACATGTGACTGAGAGCAGCCGCCAGAGAGTGAGTTCACACAAACCATATTATTCATCACAAATTAAGATTTAAATAGACCCCTGTACAGGAGAACTCATTATTATCGTCGCCATTATTATTACTATCGTCATCGTCATCATCACACATACAAGCAGCAGAACCACTGATTCAATATTCAACTCAACAACAGCCAGATCTCCCCTCCCCCCCGACGCCAGACAAACCTCTCTGTGGTCCGACACACATTCAGCTAACACACACACACACACACACACACACACACACACACACACACACACACACACACGCACACACACACGCACACACACAAAGAGAGTCTTAAACGCTGGACTCAAAAAAACCCAGTGTGTGTTTACGTGTGTGTTCGTGCGTGCGTGCAGCAGTGTGTGTGTGTGTGTGTGTGTGTGTGTGTGTGTGTGTGTGTGTGTGTGTGCGTGC
>NW_019525299.1:69198-74917 GCF_002814215.2 Seriola lalandi dorsalis
CACACACACACAGACACACACACACACACACACACACACACACACACAGACACAAACACACACAAACACACACACACACACACACACACACACACACACACACACACCTGCCGGCTAACGCACACCGCTAACAAACACACACGGTTAAGGCTGGAACAGTACTTCTACAAATATATAAATGTCTCTGTGAATTTATACAAAAGTGTGTTACAGGTGACTGAGGGTCGAGTTACAAGTTTTCAAATAACAACGCCGCGAGTTAAAGAAGCTGATTGGCTGATCCAGGAAAACACAAAATCCTTTTACATTTGTACAAGTATAAAAAAAACGACAACTGTGCACGTTCGAGAAGCGTAATCCAGTCTTAACACACACTCAACATACAGCTAACACACACACCAGACGGATAACACACACTGCTACTACACAGCTCAGGCTGGAATAATACTTCTACTAACAAACACTAAACGGATCTGAATTTACTAAAAGAGTTGATGAGCAGATCCACATCCTGTTGGAGGGGCTCTTTCTTGATTCATCGTTTTCATCTTTTTTTCTTTTTTTTTTTCTGTAACGTGTCAAAAAACAAAAACAAAAAAAAACGCAAAAAATCCCAATATGACAAAAAGTCCAATATGACGTCTTTAAACGCCTCATTTTGTCCGACAAATAGTCCAAAACCAAACATGTTGAGTTCAATGTCATAAAAGATCAAAAGTAAAAGAAGCATATTCCAGCATTAACACACACAACATACAGCGAACACACACACGCATCTAGACAAGGTACACGCTCATGCAACACATTCTCTAGCTAGCTAACGTTAGCGCCATTAAGCTACAACACTCAGAGCTTTGCTAACCTGTTCACTCACATTCTGTTGTGCTAATGAACATTCACACCAGGCCGGAGGAATCAAACACTGGTCTGCTAGCGTCGTTGTTAAATCAGCTAAATTATATTAAGCCTAAACTACTACTATTTTTACATTGTTATAGAAGTTAGCAAGTAAAATTAGATGCAAACAGTTGTGTAGCTTATTTTAAAATAACTGAATGTGATTTATTAGCGTTCACATTTAGATATTAATACCAGCAAAGTTTGTCTGGAGCCGTTTTGTTGCTGGTTTACTGGACAGGTCTGTTTTTTTATTTTTATTTTTTAATTTTTTGAATGTGGGAACATTAGCAGCTCTGCTAGCCATGTAGTTAGACCAGATAAATGGAAGTGAAGCCTTGATTTTTTTTTTCTTTTTTAGAAACTAGCTCACGTTTTTTTTCAAAATATTCTGATCAGGAGATTTATTGATGATTGAAATAACTGTTAGCTTAACTGGTTCTCAAGTAGTTCTCTTAATTAAGAATTAGGAGGCGGATGTAAACGTTCTGACTCAGTTACTTACGGTCTAAAGCAAAGTTAACTTAGCGCACGTTTAGCTAACAGCTACGCATCCAGCTAGCACACAACAGACACACAGAAACAGTTCAACCACCAAAAGATGTGTAACACGTATGTTCAGTAGAAAATACCGACTGTTAAATTTTAAACTGTGAACGCTCACACTGCTGAGCTTAACTTGTACATTCAGCTAACACACAATTTAGCCACCACATTCATTCTGCTAACACACAAACACAGCAAACAGCTAACAGAAACAATTCAACCGCCACATTCACACCAGCTCACACACAGTTGAGGTAACACACACCTTTTTGCTACCAAACATTGTTTAGCTAACTGGCACATTTAGCTAATGCACTCGTTTAGCTAGCACATCGCTAACAGAATCAATAACTTCATTGTTCAGCTCCTAACACATCTGCTACAAACAAGTCTGTAAAGTAGAAATGCAGAACTAAGTTACAACAATAATTAAGTTTCACTCTGTAAGAAAATAGTAAGTTTCCCGCTTTTTTGTATGAAAGTTGAGGCGGGGAAACGTGGTGTCGGCTGGAGGTTCAATCCTGTGGAGGACACAAAGTGTTTGACCACAGAGAGATCTGGCTTTAGACAACGCAATATAAATCGTCATTTATTCATCATTACATCATAAAAACTAAAGAATCACTATAGAGATACAGGAATTAGAACTATCATCAAACCAAAAAGAAAACAATAAACGCGTCATTGCACCTCCAAGATGGCGACTAAACAGGTAGATCAAGAACAAACAGACCCAGCGAGCACAGATTTAGTACAAAAAACAGTTTTGTCTCTGACGGAAAAACATGACATTTCCATCCGACGCTATTAAAATAGTTCTATGCCAAAAAAAAAAAAAAAAGTAACTGAGAGTCAACACACACAATCTGACGCATGCTTTAAAACATTATCATAAACAAAATAATAATAATATCTGATTTTCTTACTCAAGACTGCTAAGCCTTATACCGTTTTCTTATTGGAAAATAAAACTAGACAAAATATAGATTATATTGGATTTTGTTTTGTTCAAAGCCACACTGATACATCTTTAAGTTCAAGTTTGATAAAAAATAAAACAAAAAGAAAAACCAGGTCTACACTGTGGAGAGACCAGACGCTAGTCCAAAAAAATCTGCCCGACAAAATATCAACTTTGTAAGGTTAAAAAACAGAAAGAAAAGAGTTCGTGATTTTTCAGTTAATCCTTAGTTTTTCTCTACAAAAGGAAGGAGGAAGCGGTGGAGCGTTGCTAGGAAACCCCCGATTTCGGTTGCCATCGACGACCATCCGAGGCCTTCACTGGCGAGGGAGGAGCCTCTAGTGATCCTAGAGAGACAGGAAATGACATCAATCTTTCACCCTGTGTGGATAACATATGGTGGCGATGTTGAAAAGCAACACATGAGCCTAAAATCTCAAAGTAAACCGGGATAACAGCGCAGTTCTGTTGGTGGTTAATGAGCTGAGTTTACTGAATGGATCTCTGCACTTCAAACATTTCTTACAATCATGAGCCAAATGATGGATAAGTAACGTCATTATTCTAAATGCTAAAATCTTTATCCACAAAAATAATTAATAACTGATGACGTTAATTTGATGACGTTTATCAGATCGGCCCAAATGTAAGACGATATTTTCTCATGGAGGCGGAGCACCAGCTCCAAACAGCTGATAGCAGGGAGGAGCAAGACTGAGTGGTTTGGTGTGAGGCTGCCATTAAATACATGGGAGGCAAGGAAAATTACTTCAAAATAAAACAGGAAATCATAAATACATCAGACCGCAATGAACTTTATGGAATAGTAATGATGATGAATTCCAAAGAGCAGAAGTCTGGAAAACCTGTTTTTCTTCCTGTAAATTTCCACCAGGAGGATGATGGGAAATAATCTAGTCTTGCAAACAGTGACCCTGTAGGGATCCGGGTGTCAAATCAAACATTTCAACAGTGGAGAAGGTGAATTTAGTACACTGTAAAAAAAATTAAATGAAAATATATTTCCACAAAAAAATATTACTTACAAAAAAGCTCTCCATCTAGCCTAGCGCTAGCAATTTAGCTTAGGGAGCTAATGTTAAGACTAATAAATGGTTTGTAAATACATTGTGTTTTATTTGTTTTTCACATGAAATATTGGAAGTTGCACAAATGAAGCTCTGAGGAAGTTTAAGACTTTGACGTCCTCAAAGTCTAAAGAAAAAGAAGAAAATGACTGAAATCTGTCCCGGGGATAAATGTCTGAGGTAAAATACGTGTTTCTGAAGCCAGAAATAGCGGCCATCATGAAATTTAGACATTTCAAGTGGCTAATTGGAAAAACATACCAATGCTGGTGCTTGTATCCACATGTGAAAGATCACTGCAGTTACCTGCTGCAGCGTCAGTCAGGACGCAGAGTTTCACCTGAAGCTGTTTCTGCTGCGACGTCTTTAAATGAACCTCGACGTCTTCAGAGAAAATGTGTCACAGCTGTGAGTCTGACAAAAACTGACTGTGACCTTCAACAGTCTGACAGGAGAGAGAGAGAGAGAGAGAGAGAGAGAGAGAGAGGGAGAGAGAGAGAGAGAGAGAGAGAGAGAGAGGGAGAGAGAGAGAGGGAGAGAGGGAGAGAGAGACACAGAGAGAGAGAGAGAGAGAGAGAGAGACAGAGAGAGAGGGAGAGAGAGACAGAGAGAGATTTTTTTTTTTTTTGAGAGAGAGAGAGAGAGAGAGAGAGACAGAGAGAGAGAGGGAGAGAGAGACAGAGAGAGAGAGAGAGGGAGAGAGAGAGAGGGAGAGAGAGAGGGAGAGAGAGAGAGGGAGAGAGGGAGAGAGAGACAGAGAGAGAGAGAGGGAGAGAGAGAGAGGGAGAGAGACAGAGAGAGAGAGAGAGAGAGAGAGCCGCCTGTGGCCGAGAGACAACCGACACTGATGTGTTTGACTGCTTCACTTCCACCACAGTGAAAGCTTCATGACGACGACTCTTTGCTCCGTGGATTCATCCCACCTCGCACCTGTACCTGAGTTTCCACTGCAGCATGATCGACCCTCGTCACCTCCCCAGCTACATACGACAATTATATAATTCATCAAGTTACATGGCCAAAGGCTGATGGAGAACTTAACCAATTTAAAAAGAGAAGGTCTAGGTCCCTGTGTAGTTATTACTATAACCCCGGTATAAACATTCAGGTTAGAGGTTCTGGTGGGTGGAAAGGTTCCAGGTTCTATGTTCTGATTCGTGGAAGGTTCTAGATCAGCTCAAACAAAGGTTCTGAACGTGCTGATAGAAACTTCAGATTTAGATTCATTAGTTTAGAATCAGGTGAATGTTGCATTTAGGGAACGAATCACAAGCTTTATAGAGACTGCAACACGAGATCCTTCAGTCTCCTCCTCCACTCGAACTACTTCCAGGTTACTTCCTGTTTATCCAGTCATTTCTAAGGTCACAGTGACCTTGACCTTTGACCGGTCGTTACTCCCTACCCGCCCTGGATCAGCAGAACATCCCATCTCAGGGACTCTGTAAAGGAACCAGAACCAGGAACCTGCAGGTGAACTGCAGGTCAGGTGGTTCAGGTGTGTTACCTGTATCTGGGCGGGGTTCCACAGGTAGGGCTGCTGTCTGTAGTATTCTGCTAACGCTGCAGTGTAGTCTGGCACCGAACTCTGCTGAGACGACTGACCTGCAACACACAACACCAACCATCATCACCACGTCACGCTGACCGTCGCAGTGAACGCACAGCGACACATCAGCAGCTGGAGGATGAACATGTGATCAAACAGCTGTTTCTCTGCACATCCAGCTGATGATCCACGTGTCACCTGCTGAGTCTCAGTCCAGTGTTCCCGCTCCACCAGCTGCTGAGGGAAACATCTAATGTAGATATAGGAGGAGGACAGATGTTTACAGATGTTTCTGAGAACAGCTGGATGAGAGTGAACCAGAGCAGTAAACAGATAAACACTGAGCTGTTTTAAAATATTTCATTCTTTTCACTCACGGTCAGATCTTCTGTGATAATGTTGGTGTTTTGATTTCTTATGCTTTATTATATTTATCTCAGGTGCTTTTCTTTGATGTGGTTTCGTTTTCTTGTAAAGCACTTTGTAACTTTGTTAAGAAAACTTATATAATTAAAGTTGTTATTGGAATCTCTCCGGTGTGACGCCCTCTGACCTCCAGCTGTTGGATCCAGCTGTTGGATCCAGAGGAGCTGATCATCATCTAAGGTCACAGCAACAACTTTAATGAGTGGGAAGTAAAGAGGTTTTGTTGTCCTGGGTTTCGTCTCTCAGGCAGCA
>NW_019525299.1:75133-97430 GCF_002814215.2 Seriola lalandi dorsalis
GGGGGGGGGGTCTGCAGTGAACCTGGTGGAGGGACGAGTCCTGGTGCAGGAACAACTCATCAGTTTTTAAAATCACTTTCCTCATCATTGTGAGAGTGTGAAGAGTCAGATCCTCGGGACATAACGTTCGGATGTTGATGTGAAACAATCAGACGTTTAAACGATGTGGATCAATGAGTTTGAGTATAATGAGGATAATCTGGATCTGTCGCTCAGAGCTCAGCACACTCACAAATACAGCGTGATTTCTCAGTAACGATCAGAAATCTGAGACTAGACGTTTAGAGCATCAGTGATGAAGTAGCTGACACAGCAGTTATCGTTTGTGTTGAACTACTGTTGAATGAAAAGCTCAGAAAACTGGTAATAATTAGTCTTTCCTTAGTTATATAAATGTCATTTCTTGTGTTGTCAGCTGTTTATCACTTTATGACTGTGGGTCGTTACTGTTTCCTCATGTGGTATTTTATGTTTTATGCAGTATTTTAATATGTGGTGCGTCTGTGTGGCGTCCATCTCTCTTTTGTAGATTTTGTTTTTATGTCAATGGGACTTCCTGGTAAAATAAAGGAAATAAGTTACAGACAGAAACACAGACAGTCAGGTGTCGTACTCTGTTTCTTGTAGTAGTCCTCCCAGGCCTTACTGTAGTCTGTCATCAAGCTCTGAGGCTGGTTCTGCTGACCTACACACACACACACACACACACACACACACACACACACACACACACACACACACACAGTTAGTCTGACAGTGAACATCTCCACCATGCAACATAACTAGAGCTGCACAATTAATCAAAATCTAATCAGCTCCTCTTTGAGTCCAGGTGAATGTTACTGAGACATCGTGTCCAAGAGAATGAGACAGACAGGCAACCTAAAAACAAAATGGCTGCCACTATAAAAAGGAGACAACCTTCAGGGAAATATAACACACAACACGACAGCAAACATCTGTGCAGTCTCCGCTCCAGCTGTTTAACTGAACTACAGAAACCCTCCGTGTTGAGACATGTACCTCACTAAAGGCCGGACCGACTCAAGATGACGCTCTCCTACGTAACCAGGAAGTGGAACCTCAGAGACGACTAACCTGCTCTAACATCACTATGACCTGCGTACTGCCTGTGTGTGTGTGTGTGTGTGTGTGTGAGTGTGTGTGAGTGTGTGTGTGTGTGTGTGTGTGGACTTGCCTAGCTTCTTATAGTACTGCTCCCATGCTTTAGAGTAGTCCATCTGTCCTGTCTGAGCCATATTGTGACCTACACACACGCACGCGCGCACGCGCACGCACACACACACACACACACACACACACACACACGCACACACACACACACGCACACACACACACACGCACACACACACAAAGAGAGTCTTAAACGCTGGACTCAAAAAAACCCAGTGTGTGTTTACGTGTGTGTTCGTGCGTGCGTGCAGCAGTGTGTGTGTGTGTGTGCGTGCGCGTGTGTGTGTGTGTGCGTGTGTGTGTGCGTGCAGCAGTGTGTGTGTGCGTGCAGCAGTGTGTGTGTGCGTGCAGCAGTGTGTGTGTGCGTGCAGCAGTGTGTGTGTGTGTGCAGCAGTGCGTGCGTGTGTGCGTGCAGCAGTGTGTGTGTGTGTGTGTGTGCGTGCAGCAGTGTGTGTGTGTGTAGGTGCTGCGGTTGAGTGATAACTGTCTCAGGGCTTCACTGTGTCAAAGTAAAAGTCCTGCACTGAAAATGTTCAGTGAAAGTTTTTCAAAGTAAAAGTGCTCAGACACAACAGATGTCCTCTAGAAACAACACTAACTCTTCTTCATCATCCAAACGTCTGATGTTTCACAGCGTCACCTGAAGATGAACTGGTGGTTATCAACGGTGACACCAGTTCTTACTTTAACATGATGGATGGTGGATAAAGATTTAAACACACGACTCATGGTTCCCCCTGTAACCATGACGATTCACAGCTGTTTCACTGACTTTGAGTTTATGTCACATTTGTTTATGACATCAGATTACTCAGCTGATGTCTGTGATGTCAGAGAGACTGGTTCCTACATGGAACTGGATCCTACATGGAACTGGATCCTACATGGAACTGGATCCTACATGGAACTGGATCCTACATAGAACTGGATCCTACGTAGAACTGGATCCTACATAGAACTGACTATCAGAACCTAAGATCCTTAATTCAGACACACAACATGTTGTCGAGAGTGTGTGTGTGTGTGTGTGTGTGTGTGTGTGTGTGTGTGTGTTACCAGGGTCTTGTTGTCCAGGGTTCTGCCAGCTGGTCTGGTAGGTGTTTCCCCAAACACCAGTCAGGAAGGTCTGACCACTGCCACAGCTACACACACACAACACACACATCTCAGTGAACAGTTACACAAACACACAGTGGGTTTACATGAACAGTACAGCTGTATGCAAACATCTGGACTCAGTGACCCCCCCCCCCCCCCAGCCTGTAAACACTTTGTGCAGCTCCTTCGGCCTCTTCCTGTACATCACCTCAGGTCCTGAGATGTTTCAGTCTGTCCTGCTCAAACAGCTGGTTTAACATCTGTCAGCCTGTTACAGCCTCCTCTGCTTCCCTTAGTGACAGGACTGACAGGTCCTAACAGGTCAATTAAGGCCTAACGAGTTAATGAAGCTCTGAGTGTTTTAGAAGAAGGAGGCTGCCAAAACTTTTGAGCGTGACACAATTACTCTTTAATTATTCTCTATTCATTAAGTTGACAAAATAAAAAGTGCTGCAGGGTCAAGTGTAGATCAGAGAGTGCAGTAACATCAATCATTATCAATATCTACCGATTCATTTACTGTGACGTGAAATCTTTGGAATTGAAACTGTCTGCATTAATATTCTGACAGAATCTGCGACAACAAACCAACAAATAAGAGCACGTCATCAGGTCAGGCAGCCTGACATTACAAGATTTAGGTGGTGTGTTTGAGGACCGAAGGTGTTTCCAGGCAGGTGGTGAGGAGACCAAGACGATTTCTCATAGACACAAGCCTGTAAGATCATATTAGG
The DNA here is from genome assembly GCF_002814215.2 of Seriola lalandi dorsalis. NCBI lineage: Eukaryota > Metazoa > Chordata > Actinopteri > Carangiformes > Carangidae > Seriola > Seriola lalandi. Next base: position 78,160 of record NW_019525299.1, read on the forward strand.
TGTGTGTGTGTGTGTGTGTGTGTGTGTGTGTGTGTGTGTGTGTGTGTGTGTGTGTCTTACTTCTGGTGTGCAGCTGGCCCCTGGGTGAAGGGACTGAAGCCAAATCCTCCATTACTCATTATACCTGAACCCTGAAGGGAGAGGAGACGGATATTTAGCACATTCCACCTTAAACATAGTGAGGTGTTGTTTGCATGTTGCCGGGGAAACACTGATTAAACATTTTAATATATTGCACCTCAGTATAATGACTCAGAGCTACATTTAATTTTAGCTGGGTGTGTTTTTGTGAATGAATCAGACAGATGTTAATTTCATGTTTTTTGAGTGGAGTTTAGTGACAGCAGCCAAACGTGCACAGCTGGAGGAATCACTGTATTTTTAACAGCACAAAGTTTTGTGAATATCGTTTTATTAACTTTTTGTTCATTTTGTGAAATGAAAAATGTAAAATGTTCAGAAACCAAACCGTCAGAATGAGACTCGACGGTTCAGGTTCAAGACTCGGAGTCAGAGATGACGAGTCTGGACTTTTCATTTACCTTAACCTGGGCAGGGCCGTGTGTGTGTTATCATTTAATTGAGGTGTGTTTGTTTTGCGTACCCCGATCTTGTCGTCTATGAGCTGGCGGGCCAGGTCCATCTGCTGGGCCGTGCCTCTGATGGTGAAGACCCGGGTGTTGGGGTCGGTGGAGGGGGGAGGGTTCCTCTGCAGCTCCACATGGGCTCCAGACTGCTGGTTAATACTCTTAATGGTCTCCCCTCCTACACACACACACACACACACACACACACACACACACACACACACAGTTTCATCTGAATATTAACTTTATTAACACGATCACAAGGAGACAACAGCCAGAGAAATGAAGTCATGTAACCAGCTGCTGATCAGTGAACACATCCCTCCTCCCTTCCTCCTCCTCCCTCCTCCCTCCTCCTCCTCCTCTTCCTCCTCCTCCTCCTCCTCCTCAGCAGAATATCCTGAGGTCATTAACTCTTTGTTAACCAAATGAAGAGACCGTTAATAGACCTTTTATGAGATGAGAAACAGTCGATCTGAAGGTTTTCACCCTCTGAATAAATCTCCTTACTCTGCACACTTCATTTATTTATTTATTTATTTATTTAAGACATCACATTCACTATTAATCATTTTCATCTGCAGTGTGTTCTGGAAATATATAAAGCTAATTATTTATTTGATGTAAAGTTTAATTTTTAGCAGCAAAGCTGAGAAGTTATCAACATCAAGTTGTTCCTGTCATCTATCATTAACATTATTAATCTTATCTATTTACAGAGGTGGACAGTAACTAAGTGCATTTACTTCAGTTCTGTACTTTTCATGTATCTGTTCTTTACTTGAGTTTATTTATTTGAAACTTGTGACTTTTCCTCCTCTGCACTTTAAGACAAATATTGTTCTTTTGACTCCACTACATTTCTATGAAGGGCTGAAGTCACTCAGTCATCAGTCACTCAGTCATCAGTCACTCAGTCATCAGTCAGTTGTTTCAGAGAAAGAAAGGTGCTTTTGATTACTTCAGTATTCATAAAATCAAGTACCCCAGTACTTTAACTGCCGGATCCGTGCTCCGACTGTGGAGCTGCATCTTCTTCCTGTCGTCTGATGTTGTTTCTGCTCAGAGTGAATCTTTCTTTTCTAACTGGATCTGATGTTGTCAAATTAAAACGTTAAGTTTAATGAGACTTTAGAGCAACAGAATCTAACGAGACACACACACGTCTGCGCAGCTATCCTTGTTAGGATGTTGCAATGACTTCCATTCATTGTGGACAGACGAGTCTAACCAGGACCTCAGACATTCTGCCTCATTTTGTTCTCCATTAGGACACACACACACACACACACACACACACACACACACACACACACAAAGAGACCATATGGTGTCTAAACATTGGGTACTTGACATCTTTTTTGCATTGCTGCTTTTATTTTGGAAGCTGCTGCTCGACCCTCTTGACCTCCAACACACACACACACACACACACACACACACACACACACACACACACACACACACACACACACACACTGGTGAATGGTTTGAGAGGGTTTTAAGTGAGGTTACTGAGGGTTCTCTCAGCCGTTTCCTGCAGATTTAGACGTGAACAGAAGTGAATCCTCAGCTCTACCTTCAGTTTAATTCTCTGAATGGATGAAAACACTGATGATATTTTAGCAGGGCCTTTCCAGTTCAGCTTCTTTCATCATTAAAAACACTAATTCAGTTTTATTTTGAAGCAGTTCAGGGATAAATTGATGAATTAGTGAATTTTATTTTTGTGAGGTGAAGCAGCAGCTGAGTCACAATATATTATCAATATGATTAATCAATATGCATTTGTCGGCTCTCCTCCAATCACAGAGCAGACCTCATGTCTCCACTGTGTCTCTTTATCTGGATCCACTAGTCTAACGTTTATTTTTATTTTTGTGACACTTTTACTCTGAAGGACGGCTTCCTGTTGGAGAGGAAGCTGTGATGACGCTGCTTGTGATAACTTGACATAAAACTCAATCTCAGCTACACCTTGTTATTTTAGTAGAGACTTTAGTGTATAAGATGATAAACCCTGAGCTGCAGGCTACAAGCCAGACGGACTGTGGCTCATTTCATGAAAGACAGGAACACCAAGTCTCACGGTTTCTACATGTGAATCCTCACGTTAACTTGAAAGATCCAAATGGAAGAAAGATGCATCATCTACTCCTCAGAGGAAACCAGAGTCTGTAACTGTGTCCAAGTCCAAGCTCAACTGTCAACGTGTTCAACACTCCGCTGGTCTCTGAACAGAGGAAGAGACATAATAATCCTACTGCCGTCTAACGATCGATAAATCAGTCCGAAACACTGACGATCAGCTCATCAGATGCTTCCTGAGGCTGGTCACTCTAGTGAGGAGCTATCGCTGCAGGAGGAGCAGCAGGAGGAGGAGGAGGAGGACTTCCTAACAGTGCTCTCTGCAGGAGGACTCAGTGTGTGTTGTCAAACTGTTTCTACATTAGAAAGTCAATCTGCTCTTTATCACCGAGTTGAATCTCAGTCTAGAAACACTGTGTTGAGTGAAAACTTCCTGCAGCTGCAGAGGGAAACTGATTTCTCCTCCTACCTTTGCCGATGACCAGGCCACACTTGTCAGCGGGGATGGTGTAGGTCACTTCCTGTAGGGGACCAGGAGAGCCCATAGTCCAATCACCACGACCTCTGACCCTGCCGCCCCGCAGGGCCGAGCCGAAACCGTCACGCTCCTGCAACAACAGAGGAATGACAGCGGTTCATAGTGAAGGTCATCTGTGTGTGTGTGTGTGTGTATGTGTGTGTGTGTGTGTGTGTGTGTGTGTGTGTGTGTGTATTACCTGTGCAGTCTGGATGAGCTCATTGATGAGGTGGACTGCGTGCTGACAGCGGTCTGGCTGTCCTATCACCATGGCAACACGCTCCGGACTGATGCCATCATCTGGATGACAGAGAGACCAATAATTTTAACTGAATTAACAAACACATTCATCGATTTTAAACTGGATTACACTGCGAACTGGATCTAATATATAAACAGACCTGCTTTAATCTGGATTAAACTGGACTAAACTGACCAGAGTTAATCTAGATTACAGTGTAATCTGCTGCTGTAGTCAGGTTTCAGACTAGATCACATTTAAACTGTTTCAAAATGGATTAATCTGGTATAAATAGATCAATTTTAATCTGGATTATGATGGTGACACACAACAGTTTTAATCAGCAGTTTAAAACTGGTGTAAACTAGATTACATTATACAGAATAAACAGACCTGCTCTAATTTGGCTCATACAGATGTCACCGGACTGTTTTAATCTGGATCACACCGGTGTAAACAGACTGACCTTAACTGTATACTTGATCTGTGGTAAAACAAGATTTAAACCAGATTATACTGGTGTACACCAACGTCTAAAACTGAATTATATTGGTGGAATAACACCAGTTTTATTCTGGATCAACCTGGTATACAGAAACCATTTCTAATCTGGATTAGACTGGTGTAAAGAGACCGATTTTAATATGGATTATACTAGTAGTATACTAGATTTAAACTGGATTATACTGATGTTAACAGACCTGTTTGAAGTGGATTATGTTGGTGTAAACAGACTAGATTTCAACCTGATTTTAGTGGCTCAAGCAGACCAGCATTACATGGATGTACTGTTGTAAACTGGACTGTACTGGTGTAGTAGAGTGGTTCTTAACTGGAATATAATGAGGTAAATGGTTTAAACTGGATTATTCTGGTGTAAACAGAGCTGCTTTAATATGGATTATATTAGTTTGAGCAGACTAGTTTTGAACTGGATAAACAGACCTGCTTTAAACTGGATTCGGACCCCCGCATCGTTCTGGATCTTCTTGATCATTTCTCCATTTCTGCCGATCACGATACCAACAGCAAACCTGGGAACTGGAACCTGGAGAAAGACAGGAAGAACCTTCTAATACTGATATAGTGGATCTTACAGTGTGTGTGTGTGTGTGTGTGTGTGTGTGTGTGTGTGTGTGTTTGTCTCGTACGTCCAGGCTGGTTCCTCCCAGTCGGGCGCTGAAGTCGTTGCGTCCAGACCTGAAATCTCCGTCCTTCTCCCTGATCACCTCCAACACCAGCTCCCTGGCTGCCTGCAGGAGGGACAGAGTCACGTCACATGCTGTGTGTTGGACTGTGTGTGTTGGACTGTGTGTGTTGGACTGTGTGTGTTGGACTGTGTGTGTTGGACTGTGTGTGTTGGACTGTGTGTGTTTGTGCGTAACTTGTGTGTGTTTGAAGACGTGACGACAAAATGTTCCCGCCCAACACATTCTGTGTTTTTCTTCCGAAACCGACAGTGAACGTCTCCGCTAACAGAACTGTGATGTGTCAGACTCCTCTGAGCCTTAGAGCTCCACACCAAATGTGGATTAATCCGCCACTGAAAATAGTCCCCAACAAAGTCCGTACTTCCTCCGGTTTGATAGACACCACAGTGATCAGCTGTTTCAGGAAACGACTGACACTTTGAAATGAAACTTTATATTTCATATAAAGAAAACACAAAGAACTTAATAACTAGAATCTCCTCCTCCTCCACTCAGACTACCTCCTCGTTACATCCCTGTTTATCCAGAGTCAGAGGAAATATCAAATATTTGTGTCACATTTTGTCATAATCCTCACTAAACACTAGTGAGGTCACACTGACCTTTGACCTTTGACCAGACCGAGTCTAATCAGTTCATCCTTTGGACCAAATAAATGTTTGTACCAAATCTGTTCCGTTAATGTGTAACTGAGATATTGTGTCCACGGGAATGAGACGTATGGACGTACAACCTGAAAATCAATATGGCGGCTCTGACTGTCACCGGCGCAGAGGAATAATAAATAAAAAAAAGCAGTATTATCAATTGAAATAGGATAACATAGATAGATGACTAAAGAGAGTAGACAGAATAAAAAGTATGAGGTTTAAGGGAAGGCTAAGCTAAAATAATAAGACTTTAGATTTCTATTAAAAGTAAGTGGCGGTTGTGTCGTCCTCAGACCTCACTGCAGAACGCTGCCTCTCATGTTTCGTTGAGCTCAGAGCATCTGAGGTGTCGAGTTTACCTTAACATCATATCCTATGTATTCAGGCGCGTGTCCATTCAGTGATTTGAAGACTGATAAAAGGATTTAAAATCTGCTCTAAAGGTGACAGGGAACCAGTGAGGAGACTTCAGGACAGGAGGACTGTGAGCTCTCCCTCTGGTCTTGGTCTGCTGCAGTCTGATGGTCTGCACTGGGTCGACCAGAGAGGAGAGCATCACAGGGCTCCAGCCTGCACCTCAGTAATACATCTTTTTGTGACATAACTGATGTGGGATTCAAACTCCAGCCAGGGTGTAGAAACACACCAGGATCTTATTAAAGCGGTCGGTACCTGCACTTTGTACGGGTCTCCAGAGATACGAAGAGGTTTGTCGGCTCCTGTCGGCATCGGACCGTCCTGGATCATCATCATCTTTACTCCTGCTCGCTCCTGACACACACACACACACACACACACACACACACACACACACACACACACACGTTCATCAGAAGAACTTGAATAGATACTTTGCGTGTGTGCTCGCGTCACACCGCTGCGTTCTGTACCTGCAGCTGCTTGATGGTGTCTCCTCCTCGGCCAATCACCAGCCCCACCTTACTGGCAGGGATCAGCATCTCCTGCACCGAAGCGCCGCCCTCTCCATCGCTGTGGAAACCAGGGCCGTTTCTACAGCGGTCCACGATCTGGACCAGCAGCCGCTTCGCCTGCCTGTAAACACACCAACAAGTAAAAACACACATGCAGATACACACAAACACACAGGTGGAGGTGAGGAGGCGGTGAAGTGAAACCTACTCGATGCTCTCCGGAGTTCCCGTCAGAGAACACGGCCGCTCCATCAGACCGCCGCTGTCTGCACACACACATACAGAAGGTAAGTTACACAGGTGAGCCAACATCTGTCTACATCTGACATCTACTTCATGTTTCCTGACTGTTTTTAGCCTCGACTGAGAACAGCTGATCACTTTTAGAACAACAGACCAATAAGAGAAGGAGAGAGCAATTACCTTAGAGGACCTATCATGGCCATTTTTTAGTTTTCATCATTTTATTCTTGGTGCTTTAATGTTCTGAAAAGACATTTTGTTTCTTCTTCTGTGCGTCTCATACTGTTCTCTATTCACCCTCTGTGTAAAATGCTTTGTTAGAGCTCTGGGCTCTTTAAGGCTGAAGCTTGCCGGTTACTACCACCGTAACTACACGCTCCGCCGATGTTTCGCTGTAAACAAATGTTGTGGCTGTTATGGCTTCAGCTCTGAACAAGGACATGATAAGCCTGTTCCACCTTCACAAGCTGGACTGGAGCAGGAAAACAAGCGTACCCAATGTCAGGCAGCCAGAAGGAGGGTAAAGGCAGAAATGTGATGAGAAGTGCTTCCAATCAAGTCCCTTGACAGTCTGCAAAGACTTTGCGAGACAGTGCTCATAACCTAGAATAGTTTGATGAAAAACCCTTTGGAGGGATATAAATAATGGAGGAACAGACAGACAGTCGGACTCTTCAAAGGTAGGGAGTCTCCACCACTATACTCAAAATCAAATCACAGCAAATACTGATCTGATTTAGGTTGTTTGTCTTAACTGCAGTTTTGATAAAGTTCACTGAGACACAAAAACATCCTCAGTTTTTTATGTTGCCTCAAACTTCTGCACAGTTCTGTTTCTATCCACACTTCAACTGTGAGACCACAGTCAAATGTGGACGCCTTAACTCAGTCGAATAAAAGGTTAAATTCTACAGCGGATGAACAAGAGGTGAACAGGCGGTCTCACCAGCAGCGATCTGGATCTTGCAGCCGGACTCCAACTGGATCCTGGTGATCTGTTCTCCTCCTCTACCAATGACTGAAGGAGGAGGAGAGGAGAGTCATTTACAAGACATTTCATCATAATCGTAGCAAAACTTACATATAGCTCCTTTAAAATATTAAGAGTCAGATGGAAGGTTCTAGATCAGATGCTAAAGTTCTACCTCAGGTTAAAGGTTTAAGATTAGGTGGAAGGTTCTGGATCAGGTGAAAAGGTTCAAGGTTTGAAGTAGAGGTTCTAGGGTAAGCTAAAGGTTCAAATGAGAGGTTCTACTTAAATCTATAATGTTCGGGTTTGTGGAAGGTTCTAGATCAGGTGTAAATGCTTTGGATTTTGGCAACAAAAAAAGGTTTGGGCATAGGTTAAAGGATCTATGTCAAGTGAAATATTTTTAGGTCAGGTGAAAGTCAGATTGATACCAGATATGGTTTGATACCAGGACCACTTTGTTGGAAAGAGCTAAAGGTTCAAGGTCAGATCTTGATTCAAATAAACATTAAAGACACAAAGACTGGATCATTGTTTTGGTCCAGACTTGTTCTCTTCATCAGCTCAGTTAAAAACCTAAATCTGACTGGACAATGAAACCCTCAGACACGGGACCAGCAGGACTGCCTGAAAGGTCAGAGGTCATACTCACTGAAGCCCACCATCCTGTCGGGGACCTTGTAATCCTCTGTGATTACCCTGCTGCAACACAAACACAAAGACACACACATTAATATCTCGGTCCCACAGTGTGTGCGTGTCAATAAGTGATTATGTTGATGTGGACTGTAGGAGGACAGATCTATAACACTTATCTACTGTTACACCCCGACACACACACTGATGTCTATTTGCAAACAAGAGTATGATGCTGAATGTCATTATCTGTGTGTATGTGTGTGTGTTTAATCAATATGAACTGCTGCTCGTACCTTTGATGCCCCATGGCTGCTAGCTGGTTACCTACTGAGAGACAGAGACACAGATTAGACATGAATGCACCTTTGACTGCAGTGCTGCTGATCTGGTGGAGCTACTGACCAAAGTGTCGCTGCAACATCAACACAGGAGAAAACAGGACGTGGTTTTATTTTGTAGCTGCAGCTGCATCCAGCTTTATTCTATATGTTTCTTATTGTCCTCAAATCTTAGGCTACATCCACACTGCTGATCTCCGTCCAGACAAACACAAAAAACTCAAAATCCTCTGAAGGATGAACAGCAAAGACAGTCGCAGCATTAAGACAGAGAATGTAAGTGAACAACAGCTGCGCAAAGACAACAAGGTGAGTGACACTGTCATTCATTATCATGTTGTAGTCACCACTGGTAGTCCAGGCTGATGACAGCCAAAATTTTCAGCAGAGTTTTTTTGAAAACCAAGTCATGTGGACATTCGGATTGGATTGGTTTTACAATGAAAATGTAGTAGTGTGGACGTAGCCTTAGGCCCTGTTCAAACCTCTCCACACAGGTGACCGCCTATGATCAGATCTCACTTCCCCAATTTAAACACGTACGTCATTTCTGTTAGATACTTTCTAAATTCGAAATTCATGTGTCCATTAGCTCATTGTGGATAATTATAACAGTTAACGATAAATAAACAATAATAATCAAATTAGTCCGCTTCCTTTGGCTGAAGTGTTGTGTAGCCTGATGTCAGTGGAACAAAGGATCTCCTGAACCTCTCTGTTCTGCAGAATCATAAATGCACTGTTTTTGTTTTTAACCGGTGGGAGGCAGCGTGCACTTCCTGTGCCTGGTCTGACAGAAATTAAAAGAAGCGACCAAAACAATAAAAGACTGCTGCTGTGTCTCATGAACTTCCGAATTCAAACTTTCTATTTTCATTGCATGTGCGTTCACACTGACAACAACAAAAGGAAATCTGTGGCTTTTGTCTCTACTGTAACAGCCACCAGACCTGAGAGGACATTATGAACATGTGCAACAAGTCAAGACTGGTGGACGTTGTCTTTGTATCATTCACTGATGAACAAGGGCTAATTAATCTTTGCATATAACATTACACATTTGATTTGATATATAACTGCAGCCGCTGCTAAACAAAGGAGGTAAACATTTGTGCACGGCCACACAACTGGAGAAGAAGACCGCGGTGACAATTTGGATCCTCGCATCAGATACAGACTTCAAAACATCGTGTGAATTGTTTTGTGTTGGCTCATAAACTGTGTCCAACCTGCAGGTGACACCTCAGTGGGAACTCCTAAAACAGTGTCGGAACCAACCTTGTAAAAAATATTAGATTTCCATTGTAGAAAGAAGGTCAGGAGAGTGTTCAGCTGCTGGATGAGTCAAACATTTGGATTTCAGATTTGATTTTTAAAATATCTTTATTACTTTATTATTTGTTCTATGGTTAAATCTCAGGTGTTCTGAGAAGAAATGGGTGAGTGAAATACGTGAGAACATGAAAGTGATTACACTAATGAACACGTAGTTTTATTTTCACGCTCTTTGAAAGTGTAGATGAATAGGTTTTTGCTTCATTACACTATCAACTGCTTAAGTGCATCAAGAATGCATCTTGGATGAAATCACATTTAAAGTAATAAAAAGTGTTTTTTACATGCAGCTGTTTTTCCTTCTAAACCAACTGAAAGCTGCTAATCAGCTTCAATGGTTCAGTTTTTAATTTTTAAAATCAAAAGAATGGGGCGTATTAAAACATATTCAGGCACTAAAGCGTTGTGTGTTAGAAGGATAGTGGCAGTGATGGGGGGTGGAGGCTTGGGGGTAATCTTATTTCTGTGATAAGGTGATCTTAATTAGTCAACACAAAAGTGACAACAGCCGGGAGACTTGTCATTCAGTTCAGGGTCAGTGCTTCCAGGGAAGTAGATGCACTGGTATTGTTCAAATGTCCCATATTTAGAAAGTATTCAATTAAACACATTTAAATGTTTATTTCATTTAAAGCTGCCCTGTGAGGGTTTGTCTCACTCTACATGTTGGTAATAAGTCGGATTCATAGATTATCCTTTAGATACAAGGAAATATTAGGAAGCTGTCAGGCTGCTTTTACTGAAGTGAAACTGCTCATGTTTACAGTGAGCAGGTTCAACACCTTCAGAGCCCAGACTGAATGTGGAGGTTTCCACACATTTGGATATAAACAATTTTTCACTTTGTTTAGAGCTTTCAGTCTCAGAGACCTTGAGAGTCGCTCCGATGAAGTTCTAAATAGAGTGAAACACAACATTGGTCCAACTGTGAGGAAATGTTTCCTTATATGTTTGCTTTGTTTCGGTGAGCAAGGATTTCATGCGACAACATCAGGTCTCAGATAAAACGTTTGAAACATTTGAATTTGATGACACGCCTAAATTAAACTCGTTGGTGGTTTGTACGCTTTCTGCACTTATGTGTCTCGTCACTGCCAGAGATTCTCAGTCAGTTCAAGACATCCTAGGACAGGTTAAAGGTTCTTGATCCTGTGGGAGGTTCTTTGTAAGATAAAAAGATTCAAGGTTAGGTGAAACGTTCCAGCTAAGGCGAGAAACTCAGTTAAAGGTTCTCCTCAGCTACAAGGTTCTAGGTCATGTGGAAGGGTTTAGCCCAGGCTAAAGGTTGTAGGTCAGAGGAAAAGGTTCAAGGAGATTCCGGGTAAGGTGAACAGGTTCTAAGTAAAGTGAAAAGGTTGTAGTTCAGATTAAAGGTTCTAGATCATGAGTAAAGCTTTAAGAACCAATGGAAGGTTATAACTTAAGTTAATGGTCAGAGTCAGGTCAAAGGTTCTTGATCCTGTGGGAGGTTCTTTGTAAGATAAAAAGATTCAAGGTTAGGTGAAACGTTCCAGCTAAGGCGAGAAACTCAGTTAAAGGTTCTCCTCAGCTACAAGGTTCTAGGTCATGTGGAAGGGTTTAGCCCAGGCTAAAGGTTGTAGGTCAGATGAAAGGTTCCATGAGGTTCCTGATTAGGTGAATAAGTTCTAGGTAACGTGAAAAAGTTCCCGCTCAGTTTAAAGGTTTCAGATTATGTGTAAAGCTGCAAGGACAGGTGGAAGGTTATAACTTAAGTTCATGGTTCTAGTTATATAGAAGGTTCCAAGTCAGGCAGCAGGATCCAGGTCAGGTAGAAGATTCTATGTTAGGTGGTCGGTTCTGGCCTAGTAGAAGGTTCTGGACCAGCTGGTAGATAGTTGGGTGAAAAGGTTCTAGTTCAGGTGAAATATTGTGGCTCAAGTAAAAACATTAAAGTTCCTCACCTCCGTCCTCTCCTGGTCGTTTCTGGCCAGGGTAGTACAGCGAAGGCTCGACACTTCCTGAGGAGCTGTTGAGGTGGGACATGGCTTCACCACCCATCTTACCCACCATCTGAAACACAGACAGAAAAACAGCTGTCAACACCCGATGTTCGAACAAACTGGATAAGGAGCTCAGTACCAACCCAGCAGAAACATAGTATGACGCAGTAGCAACAGAGATTTTATTGGTGGGACAATGTCTGTCTTTTTTATGATTTTATGATGAGATTCTGGCAAACTAAAAAACAGCTTCTATGGTAAAATCGAGTATACCGTCAATACCGAACCGGTTTGAACATTTTTATACCAGCCCAACCCTACCTGAAGAAATAAGACAACAAAGACAACAGATTGAGTTCCAAGTCAAGAACAACCTGCCCCAAATCAAGTCCTAGGTTGACACAAATGAGATCTAAGTCAAGTCCTCAGTCATGACCAGTGAGTCTGAAGTAAAGTCTCAAAGTCAAGTTCCACAATACGACCAACAGGTCTTAAGTGAAATCCCCAAAGTTGAAACTAACAAGTCTAAGGTCAAGTGCCAAGTTCTTAATCCAAAGTGACCATAGTGAAGTCGAGATTAACAAGTCTGAAAGTCCCAAGTCAAATCCATAGTTGAGACTATCAAATCAAGACCAGGTTCTAAGTCCCTAGGTCGGATTCCAAGTCAAGACGGAAAGTACAAAGTCAAATCCCAAAGAGACCAGCAAGTCTGAAATCAAGCACCAAGTAAAGACTAACAAGTCCCAATTCATGCTCCAAGCTGAGGCCAACGAGTCTGAAGCCCTCAGATGAAACCAACAGGACTAGAGTCTAATCCCAAACCTTGACCAACTGAGCCTAGATTCAAGTAGCACGATTACCAAGTCCGAGGTCAAAGCCAATATTTCTTAAGTCAAGTCCCACATCAAGACTTATACGACCAGAATCAAGTCCAAAGTCAAGCCCGACTCCTAGACTTTGTGTTTAGAGTGTTAAACTGATCCTGCACCTTTACAGAATTTTGTTTTATAATAAAATAAATAAATGACATAAATATTAACACATTCTAAAATATATTTTCAGTCCAAGTCATGTGACTGGAGCCATTTGACCTGAATTCACTATGAAAACAAAAGTGAAAGATGAGTTTTGTAATGTGTGTGATTAAGTAAACAACAAAACCTAACAGGAGGATGTTCAGAGTGCAGCAGGTCTATCCGTCAGGACGACTCAGAGGACAGTTAGTGTCAGAGGTTTGTGTTGTTGATGTTCCAGCAGAGCTCAGTTCAGTCTAAACAAACTGCTGTCGGGGTGTTTCTTCCTCCCTCCTTGTTCTTTAACAGGAACCTTCCTAATAAGGTTCCTTATTTGGCTGCAGAACTCTGCACAGTCGTGTCGGAGCAAGCAGCTGCTGCAGATTCAGCCTGATAGATACGTTTCATAACTTCATGACTAATAAATACAAACAAACGTTCAGTGTTTAACTGTGTTTTCTCTGAATGACACATAAAATACACAGTGTTTAGCAAAATGGATACAACCTGTGTTATGGTAGAAATAATGTTATGTTGTAATATTATTGATTACTCTGCAGGTTATTTTCTCAATTAATTGCTGAATTGTTGGCTGTTGTAATTTTATTATAGTTTTCCAGAGCTGAAGGTGAGGTCATTCATTAATTATCATATATGACAAACTAGAATCACGTCCTCCTCCACTCAGACTAGTTCCAGGTCACTTCCTGTTTATCCAGAGTCAGGGAAATATAAAATATGAACCATTTATGTGAAATTTTGTCATAATTGCTGTGAAGTCTCGAGTTACGGTTAAAGAGTGTTTCGTAACGTCACATTGATCTTAACCTTTGACCTTTAGCCACCAAAATCTAATCAGTTCATCCTTGAGTCCAAGTGAACGTTTCTACCAAATGTGAAATAGTTCCTTCAAAGCGTCACTGAGATATCGTGTCCACAAGAATGAGGTGGACGGACGGACGGAAGTGGAACTAGTTTTCCTTGAAAACGAAATTGACGATTAATCAATTGTCAAAAGTGTTGCCAATTGACTGACCGACAACACAGACTCATGTTTTTAGGTGGATTTTACTGTGAAGGTCCAGGACTCTGACGTCAGAGTGAACAGCTTGTTCACAGCTATTAGCTTTTAGCTGCAAGCTGACCTCACCTTGACTGAAGAGCACACTTCAAAACACTGCCAACACACACACACACACACACACACACACACACACACACACACACACACAGGTAACCTTGAATGTCTTCATGATAAACACAAGCAGAGAAAAGAGCAGCAGTGAACCCAGTGAAGATACCTGCTGCCCTAAACACACACACGACTGCTGCACCTATTTTGATCAATATTGATATCCTGATTATTTAACAAGATCAGTCATTGACTCATGACGCACTTGGACTTTAAATACAATACAACGGAAAAACAAATAAAAAATGTAATTAATTAATTATTGTTGCAAAACAGAACAATCGTTTTATCTCCACTAACTTGTTTTCATAATCATTGGAAGACAAAATAGTAATTGAAACAACAGATTGATCACCCAGACCTAATCAATTATTGCTTTAACCATGTCATTGATACAAGATGGCCACGGGATTTGATATTTAGATTTTTTGCCGTCTTTGTCGAGCACTTTGTAACGTGAATGTTTTTGAAAAGTGATCTATGAATAAAGATTATTATTATTATTATTATTATTATTAACTGATTATATATATATATATATATATATATATAACTATCTTGATAATCGATTAATCATTTGAACTCAAAAACATGTCAGATTTCTCAGTAAACCGAGGACGTCAGCTTGGGTTCTGGGAAGCTGATGGACATTTTTTTCCACTATTTATTGACATTTCATCGACCAAGTGATTAAGCAATCAATCAAACTAAATAATTATCAGATTAATCAATAATTAAAATAGTCACTAGTTGAAATCATGCGCATCCTGATGAGTCACAAATGAAAGGAAACACCTGAATAAATGAGCTGCAGATGCTTCAACACAGGTAGTACAGTGGAGCAGTTGACATCCCATCATGCACTGGGGCAGATATGAAAATACCGATGAGGTCCAGTTGATCCTGTTTCTGTATCAAGAGGAAAATGACCTTTGTGACTCAGAAAGAGAGGTCAGAGATGCTCAGCAGGTGTTTCCATAGCAACAGAGACCAAAGTGACATCTGCATTCAGATCTATGGGATGGACGTTAGTGAACAGGGTCAGACACCTGGACGTGATCAGACAGGATCTTTCAGAGCGACACAGGTGGTGAAACTACAGTGGTGCTTCACTTTAAATGTTGCTGCAGCAAGGAATTGTGGGACGTCATTTTCTCCTTTCCTTTGGTAAAGGAAGCTCCAGGGTTTCCTCTGCTGAAGGAGACAAGTCCTCCGCTCTGATCATGGCTGCCGCTAAGACACTTCATTTCACTCAGTTAGGAACTACTTTTCGACCGCAGCACAGCTTTCAATGCTCTCTGTGTTTGTGCTGTAGTGGACACAAACTTACAGACTTTATTATCGTGTGAATATTCAGCAGCTCTCACTGCTGTCTGATGAGACGTGACGTCCTGCTGATCAAATATTACACAACAGCAACAGCTGTAACAAGCTACAGCTAGCGCCGCTGCTTTAGCTACCATTACTGTGTATCAGCATCAGGGTTTTTAATTCCCCAGGAGCCTGATAGAGATTCAAATGTCTGTTTATTCCTCCACGCCGGCGACAGTCAGAGCAGCAGCCATTTTGTTTTCAGGTTGTCCGCCTGTCTCATTTCATCTCAGTAACATCTTGACAGAACTTTTTAAAATTTGGCTCAAACATTCAACTGGACTCGAGGACGAACTGATTAGATTTTGGTGGCTAAAGGTCAAAGGTCAAGGTCAATGAGACCATGGAGCCATTACTCAAGACAATTGATTCTACTTTCAGAGGCGGCAATAACACAGAGTTACAAACAATGTCAAACAGGTAATAAACAAAATACGCCACAAAAAGATCCAGGACATAATGCCACCTAATTACATGTAGCTCATCTCTGTGTCCCTGCCCGTACAATCACAAAGAGACAAAACAACCACAAAGAGACAAAACGACCACAAAGAGACAAAACGACCACAAAGAGACAAATTACCACAAAGAGACAAATTACCACACAGAGACAAAATTACCACAAAGAGACAAATTACCACAAAGAGATAAAACGACCACAAAGAGACAAAATTACCACAAAGAGACAAAACGACCACAAAGAGACAAAACAACCACAAAGAGACAAAACGACCACAAAGAGACAAAACAACCACAAAGAGACAAATTACCACAAAGAGATAAAACGACCACAAATAGACAAAATGACCAAGAAGAGACAAATTACCACAAAGACAAAAAATTACCAAAGTGACAAAACGACCACAAAGAGACAAATTACCACAAAGACAAAAAAATGACCACAAAAAGACAAATCGACCACAAAGAGACAAAATGACCACAAAGGGACAAAACGACCACAAATAGACAAAATTACCACAAAGAGACAAAGAAACAAAACGACCACAAAGAGACAAAACTAACACAAAGAGACAAAGAAACCATAAAGAGACAAAATAACCACAAAGAGACAAAACGACCAAAGAGACAAAATGACCACAAAGAGACAAAGAAACCATAAAGAGACAAAATAACCACAAAGAGACAAAACGACCACAAAGAGACAAAATGACCACAAAGAGACAAAATGACCACAAAGAGACAAAATGACCACAAAGAGACAAAGAAACCATAAAGAGACAAAATAACCACAAAGAGACAAAACGACCACAAAGAGACAAAATGACCACAAAGAGACAAAATGACCACAAAGAGACAAAGAAACCACAAAGAGACAAAATAACCACAAAGAGACAAAATGACCACAAAGAGACAAAGAAACCATAAAGAGACAAAATGACCACAAAGAGATAAAACGACCACAAAGAGACAAATTACTATAAAGAGACAAAACAACCACAAAGAGACAAAGAAACCCTAAAGAGACAAAATGACCACAAAGAGACAAAACGACCAAGAAGAGACAAAACGACCACAAAGAGACAAAACGACCAAGAAGAGACAAATCGACCACAAAGAGACAAAACAACCACAAAGAGACAAAATGACCACAAAGAGATAAAATGACCACAAAGAGACAAAATGACCACAAAGAGACAAAACAACCACAAAGAGACAAATTACTACAAAGAGACAAATCAACCACAAAGAGACAAAGAAACCCTAAAGAGACAAAACGACCACAAAGAGATAAAACGACCACAAAGAGACAAAGAAACCCTAAAGAGACAAAATGACCACAAAGAGATAAAACGACCAAGAAGAGACAAAACGACCACAAAGAGACAAAATGACCACAAAGACAAAAAATGACCACAAAGAGACAAAATTACCACAAAGAAAAAAATTACCACAAAGAGACAAAATTACCACAAAGAAAAAAATTACCACAAATAGACAAAATTACCACAAAGAGACAAAGAAACAAAACGACCACAAAGAGACAAAACTAACACAAAGAGACAAAGAAACAAAACGACCACAAAGAGACAAAACTAACACAAAGAGACACGACAACAAAAAAGACAAATCTACCACAAAGACACAAAAAGACCACAAGAGAAAAAATGACCACAGAGACAAAACGACCACAAAGAAACAAAATGACCACAAAGAGACAAAGAAACAAAACGACCACAAAGAGACAAAACGACCACAAAGAGACAAAATTACCACAAAGAGACAAATGGCCACAAAGAGACAAAACGACCACAAAGAGACAAAACGACCACAAAGAGACAAAACGACCACAAAGAGACAAAATTACCACAAAGAGACAAAACGACCACAAAGAGACAAATGGCCACAAAGAGACAAAATGACAATAAAGAGACAAAACGACCACAAAGAGACAAAACGACCACAAAGAGACAAAACGACCACAAAGAGACAAATCGAACAAAAAGAGACAAAACGACCACAAACAGACATTTTGTGTGTCTTTCCGTCTACTATGTAGGAAGGGGGGGGATGTCTGGACTCAGGGAGCAGACAACTGGTGGATTAACCAATTAAAACATAAATAATTTAAGTTTTTTAACACTTGGATGAACGAGTGTCTCCTGAGGGTGAGAGTTAAACTCTTCTGTCAGCAGCAGGACAGAAAACATGTTGAGACCTTTGTCAATTACATTTAACATGTTTTGATGGTTTCTAAGGTCTTTTTTTTTTAAAGGGATGTGAATTCAGTAATTTCAGACTTTTAAAAGGAGTTTAATCCAGTTTTAAATAATGACCAGTTTCTTCAAAGCGTCACACATACACCTGAACTGAACATGATATTAACTGAGTGACAGAGAACGAGCGCCCCTATCAACGCCCACTGTACACGCCGTCACAACTTTCATAAATAAAATTCATCTTTGTCGGATTCACTGGTGCCAGTTTGTCAAATGTGAGTATTTGTTGTTTTCTCTCCGAAAGTGAACTCACGATATTTGTGTTTCAGACAAAACAAGACGTTTGAGTGTAAACTTAAATAATGAGGCATTTTTCACTATAATTTATTCACTGAACAATCAGTGGATAATTAAAGAAAAATAACTGTCAGATGTTTTTATGATGAAATAAATCCTTGGTTTCAGCCTCACAGTTCACCTGGGACAGAATAATACGACCTTACCTGAGGTTTTCTGTCTGCTAACGACTCAACACACAGAAAAAAATTCAAACAAAGTTGTGATAAGACACAACTCTCGGCAAACGACCACAATATGAACTAAAACTGTCCAGGTCTTAAAACCAGTCCTTCTACAACACCAGGACCACAGGGTGGAGAACAAGTTTCTGACAACCGTACGATTAATCACATTATTTGGACAGAACCTGCGAGGAGGAACCTGGGGCGGCTGCCCACGGCGCCCGGCTGTTGATCCAGTCTTGTTTGCATGAAACAAACTTCAGCACCGAGATGGATCCAGTTTATCAGGGAGTGTGTGCACAGGAACATGCTGCTGGTTCCCACACACACACACACACACACACACACACACACTGAAGTGGTTCAATGTCCTGACTGTCTGTCTGTCTGTCTGACTGACTGTCTGTCTGTCTATAGGAAGCAGACACACCTCCCCTCGCTGTATATGGTTCTGAGGCTGTTGCATAACGCCAGCCTACTTTCTAACCAACTTACAGTAAACAGCAGCCTATAAGGGAAGGGAAGGGGAGGGGAGGGGAGGGGGTGGCGGAGGGGGGGTCCAACTCTCATATTAACTGCTGCAAAGCGGATGAGACTTTAACACAGTGTGAACGCACTCATTTCAGTGAACCCCCCCGGCCCGTAGAGGACAGTTAGTGGCTGATTAAAGTCCTCACCGTTTCCACCGTGTTTCTGTCCCGCAGCCCAACAGGTTGTCTGTCTGCTGCCTCAGTGACACGTGTGGCCAAACTTCTGTCCTGCTCCCACCCCTCCACCCCCCACC
>NW_019525299.1:97450-101531 GCF_002814215.2 Seriola lalandi dorsalis
CCCCACCCAACCCCGGTCCCACTGCGCTCCCTCCGGGTGACAGCTCCACAAAGTGCCCCTAAACTAACTCCCGGATCGTGTCAGCCCGGACAAAGTGTGCAAAACCGGCCACAAGTCCAACTCCGAACAGCTTTCCGAGCTAGTTAGCATGCTAGTGTGTTTGTGAGTGTGTGTTGACGGAGCATAAGTTCGGAGCAGCAGCAGCACAACACGGGAGAAATCGAATAAAAGTGCTTTGGCTCGATCTAAACGGCCCGGTTCGGCCCGGAACGAGTGTGTGCTGAGCCCCAGTGGATTGTTACCTGCCGGGCCCTCTGTAAAACATCGGCCAGGCCGTCTGACTTCAGCCCCGGCTGGTTCATCGAGGCCTGTCCCTGCACCAGCTCCGCCATCATAGCGCCACTAGCTAGCCGTTAGCCGTTAGCTGTTAGCCGGATTAGCTCGGGCTGCTAGCTGAGCTGAAGCTGCCGTCAGAGAGCGCATAGAGGCAGGAGGTCTCACTCTTAGGGCTTTTTCAGGAACCACAAGGAAGTAGACCTGTTGGGAAAATACTATACCGTGTTTTTTAAAACACGAAACCATTTAGTATTCGCCGTTTATTGAACGTGTATTTTTGTTAATTGCTTCAGTTATAGGTACGTCTTTTATACGACAGCGGATAGCGGAGCTCTGTTGTTTGTATTTTTTAATTTTTATGTTGAACAAATTTTGGCCATAAAATATAAACCTTCACCAGTTCTAACAGTGAAACCATTTCTCAAAATATGAATACAAAAATAAAATAGAATAATAAATAAAAACCTGAAATCTAACCAGAAATTAAAACATATATAAATATATTGAAATTGATGCACTTCAATAACTCCATAAAACCAAAAAATGGACGATTCAAATTTCTACGAGTCGCCATGGCAACAGTCTGACATTTTTCAAAAGTTGTGAAATAGAAAGCGTGTTTATTTTTTCTAATATTATCTGAGAATTTAACGTTTATCTGCCTGTATTTAATATCACGTGACTTTAGAGACCGGCTGTTTGAGATGTATTTGACGGTTTATTGATAAATGATAATTCATGTTTGTTTTTAGATGCTTCGGCAACATTGTTTTTTTTTTTTTCTAAAACGTTCATACCAATAAAGCACCTTTGAATTAGAATTTGTTTTGAGATGTTTTATGTTTCAACGACAGAGTGGTCGATCTCATTCGTAGAGCATCTCTTCCGCTGCTCAGCTGTTGGCAACTCGCTGCTCTGTTTCCGCTTCCGCGTTCAGTCACGTGCTTAAGCCAGCTCCACAGGTGGAGAGCAGTGTAAAGTTTGAGAAGAAGAAGAAGAAGAAGACGAAGAAGAAGAAGAAGGGTGTGATCGATCAGAGTGATTGGCTTGGTCGGAGGTTGAATCAGCTGTTGTCTGTCAGTAACTCCTCTGTGGTCACTGTGATGTTTGTCTCTGACCTCTGACCTTTGACCTGTGTAAATGTTGCTGTAGAAGATGAACTGAAAACAGTTCTGTTGTGTTTACACTGTGAACTTAAAATCAGCTGTAAAATGAAAGAATTTTGTTGTAAAAAAAAAAAAAAAAAGATTATTTCATGATCTCAGGGTCTGATGAGGAGTTCAGCTTTACTGGTGACCAGTCTTTACTAGTGGGCAGGACCAGTACACCAGTACGTCTCTGCTGCTGTGTTCTGAACCAGCTGCAGTTAAGAAGATAGCATTTAGCTTTTAGCATTTAGCTTTTAGCTTCTCAGTGATGGTTTAGTTTAAATATCAGTACGTCTGAACCAGGGGTGTCGTGCTATTTGTTCCCATGGTGACAAGTTTAAATATATTAGTCAACTATAGCTGACCACATGATCAAATGTCGCAACTCATTTATTTACACAAAGAAGAAGTCACACTGTTACCGCCGTATTTACTACATCACATGATGTCCACATCTTGTTAAATGTCTGTTTTATGTCAGACTGCTAAAAAATAAAGAAGCCATTTTTCTAAATGCGTGAGTTGCAACACGACTTTGTCAGAACCCAACACTGACGGACTTTAATGATAATGAATAAAATAAAATGTTATTAGTCCTGTTTTGTCATTATTGGAGGGAGTCAAGTAGTAGAAGGAATATATACGGTATGTGATACTTTATATAATGAATCAAGAATAAAACTAAACTCAGCAAATTCAAGTTATTAAACTATGAACACAGGTTGAAGGTCTGCTCTCCACACTGCAGTTAAACAGTCCGTTTATCATTTATTTTAAAAAGGAATTCATAGAAAACTTCTCTACGTGCAGCTACTGGCAACTTTTAAGGTGGAATGTTTTCTTTAATGTTGCTCAATGCACAAGTTGACGTTGTGTATCAACACACCTTAAATATCAATATGTTCAATTTGTCCATCAGTTTGTTTTTATTGGCTCTCTTGCACAACATGCGCTCTAGTGATTTTAAAAATATATAAAAATGTATAAAAATATGTATCGTGTGTTGATCTGAACATATAGAAATATAGAAACCCTGTTTCTATATTTATTGATTTTGAATACATGACTGTTGGTCAGAGTTCCTGCAGCTCGAGACGTTTCACACTGATTAAATCAACTTTGTAAAAGTGATGATTCTCCATGTTCCTGCAGAAAAACAAAGCACTGAACAAACTGGAGGATTTTTTAAGATCATGTTCTGTGATTGGTTATTCCTCCTCTGATCAGTCATGTGATCAATTGACAATTGGCTGTAAGTGACTGATACATGTGTTTTATTGCTCAAACTCAGACAACCACAGTCTTCCTCTGACGCTGGTTCCTCTCTGCAGCGTTCGCAGATGTTCCCTGAATGTCTCATGCAGGCAGCGTGTGGAGGTCAGCAGCACGAATCCTCAGGAGCTGTCAGGGGTTTGTAGTTGTCACGCCACAATGTGCCAATATCAGGGGCCGTCAGGGGCCCCAAGCATTTGCCTGGTTTGTCTCTCACCTCTGGACTCGTTGGACCTGTTGTGGGACCTGACACCGACACCACTGCAGAGTAAAGTAACATGTCATCAAAGGTCAGAGGTCATTACATCATGAGCAGGTGGATAAAAGGTCAGATTTTAGAAACATGATTCTAACTGAGAACCTGATAACCTGCAGTGACCCCATGACCTCACTGTGACCTCTCATGAGATCAGATGACCTGCCACACACACACACACACACACACACACACACACACACACACCTGGCAGGTGGTGTCAGGTGGAGCTGATAAAAAAAAAAAAAATAGAGCTTAGGATAATGACAACTGAGAAGATGTAACATCATCATCATCATCGTCATCATCATCACTGTGGAGGAGCAGTGATGTCACAGGAAGGTCATGAAGCTTTTCCTTCATTTCATATTTTAATCAACATTAAAAAGAGGAATTGTAAAAAGAATTTATAAATGAACGATTAATAATCAATCAATACTTCAGGTTTACAGAAACAACATAAAACTCTCATTAAATAAAACATTTATAAATACATTTATTCTTATTCATGAATAAATGATAGAATTAAAAAAACTATTTGAAAAGACATTTTGAAAATGAGAATAAATAACTGGATTCAATTTCCATTTCCCAGCTGCTTTCCCTGTTGGCTAATCGATTAGCTAAGTGATTTAGCTTCCGCTGTTAGCCTCTCCGTTTAGCCTTAGTCATTTAGCTTCTCCATTTAGCATCGCCTGTTAGCGTCTCTATTTAGCCTTAGTCATTTAGCATGTGACATCCCATGGCCAATTAGGATTGTTCACCCTCGTTTACCCCTGAAGGTCCAGAACGTCACAGAAAGGCTAACAGGAGGAGCTAAATGACTAAGCTAATTGATTATTGGTTCGGTTTGGATAATCACTTGTACAGAGACAGTGAAGGTGTCACAATATATATTTATAACAGTCTCATCCTGCTTTACATTAATGTGTTGTATGGAAGGTAATTAATCAGTAATGATCATCTGATGATCCAGTCACAAGCTTTTACTAATACTGAACTGTAGTCATCACACACACACACACACACACACACACACACACACACACACACACACACACACACACAC
>NW_019525299.1:101551-102289 GCF_002814215.2 Seriola lalandi dorsalis
CATCATCATCATCATCGTCATCATCATCACTGTGGAGGAGCAGTGATGTCACAGGAAGGTCATGAAGCTTTTCCTTCATTTCATATTTTAATCAACATTAAAAAGAGGAATTGTAAAAAGAATTTATAAATGAACGATTAATAATCAATCAATACTTCAGGTTTACAGAAACAACATAAAACTCTCATTAAATAAAACATTTATAAATACATTTATTCTTATTCATGAATAAATGATAGAATTAAAAAAACTATTTGAAAAGACATTTTGAAAATGAGAATAAATAACTGGATTCAATTTCCATTTCCATTTCCCAGCTGCTTTCCCTGTTGGCTAATCGATTAGCTAAGTGATTTAGCTTCCGCTGTTAGCCTCTCCGTTTAGCCTTAGTCATTTAGCTTCTCCATTTAGCATCGCCTGTTAGCGTCTCTATTTAGCCTTAGTCATTTAGCTTCTCCATTTAGCATCGCCTGTTAGCCTCTCCGTTTAGCCTTAGTCATTTAGCTTCTCCATTTAGCATCGCCTGTTAGCGTCTCTATTTAGCCTTAGTCATTTAGCATGTGACATCCCATGGCCAATTAGGATTGTTCACCCTCGTTTACCCCTGAAGGTCCAGAACGTCACAGAAAGGCTAACAGGAGGAGCTAAATGACTAAGCTAATTGATTATTGGTTCGGTTTGGATAATCACTTGTACAGAGACAGTGAAGGTGTCACAATATATATTTATAACAGTCTC
>NW_019525299.1:102309-108492 GCF_002814215.2 Seriola lalandi dorsalis
CACACACACACACACACACACACACACACACACACACACACACACACACACACTGCAGTGGGTCTTTAATGCCACTTAAGGCTGTTAGTGTTTCCTGTTGACGTCCAACAACAGGCTCTTCACAAGCCATCATTTTCCACTCTGCAGACCTCTTTATACACACACACACACACACACACACACACACACACACACACACACACACACACACACACACACACACACAGACACACACAGATGGGCAAATAGCTGAGAGAAACCAGACTGATCAGTGTGACCAGATCACTATAAACTTAAAAAATCATCATCATCATCATAATCTTCTTCTTCACATATTCAATTTTTACATTTATCAGTTTTATATTGATTGACAGATATTCTTCTAATGAGAAGCACAGATCTGAGATCACCATGGCAACAAAGACACAACCTGAATCAGTTGGTACAGAGACATGAAACACAGACATCTGCAGGACGTGGACGAGTCCTCTATGTGCTACAGAGGCGGTTCTAGAGGTTCCACCGTAACTGAGGCGGTTCTAGAGGAAGAACCCGCAGCCTCATGAACAGGTTCTTATAGTGAGAAGAAGAAATGATCTGATAGTTTCTAAACTTTATCTTTATTATTATGGTTTATTAAAACCTCCATGTTTTCACCTTGACTTATCTGTGTGTGTGTTTGTGTGTTTGTGTGTTTGTGTGTATGTCTGCGTGTGTGTGTCTGTGTGTGTGTGTGTCTGCGTGTGTGTGTCTGCGTGTTTGTGTGTGTGTCTGCGTGTGTGTGTCTGTGTGTGTGTTTGAGTGTGTGTGTGTCTGTGTGTGTGTGTTTGTGTGTTTGTGTGTTTGTGTGTATGTCTGCGTGTGTCTGTCTGTGTGTGTGTGTGTGTGTGTCTGTGTGTGTGTGTGTCAGCAGGATCACAGAAACAGTCCTGAAGCGATCTGAGGTGAAGGAGGAGGGAGGGGTCGTGGACCAGAGGAGGAGGTCTGGTGGACGGGGTCGGTCTCTGGGTGACGCTCTGCCTCATCGCTTCAGGTTCAGTCTGAACGAAGCACTCTCCCTTCACATCCTTCATTGTTACTGGTTCAAACACCAAGACATTATTCACATGATTACACACACACACACACACACACACACACACACACACACACACACACACAGCCCTTCAGTTCACGGACCATTTGACTCTAATACTGGCTCGCCCGTCTTTATCTTTAACCCCCCTCCATCTCTCTCTCTCACTGGGCGGGCGAGGCCACGTCCCCCCCCCACTGCGCTCTGCAGTAACATGCATCGACACATCGACACACTCCGTCTGAGCCGCCGCCGTTCACAGTCTCTGTCACCTGCTAACTTCCATCGGTCAATAGTAGAGCCACTTTTTCAAAGGTCTGAATTCCCAGCATGCATCTGGGCCACACAGGTCACCTCACCTGACTCAGTGAAACCACCACCCTGCGGCAGAGAGACAGAGAGCAGACGTGTCACGCTCTGGAGGTCGTGACGTAGAACGCTGACGACAGCTGACGATCATGACATCAGCTGTGCGTCAATCCAGAGGCGCCATCTGAAGCTACACCGCCTCATGTCAAAGGACAGGAAGTCAACTAGCATGAGACACACAAGGGAAGTGGTCACAAAATAAAACAGGAAACAAATGAAATCCAAATCAATCAAACATAAAGTGTCACAGAGTCCAACAAAGTCCGACAGTGACCAAAAAGTGTCTTCACCTTCGTGGTCCAACGTATCCCAGGATTCATTGCGCGGCAGTAATATGTCAGCTAACACCAAAATGAGACAGTCTGGTCTGCAGAGGATTTTCTCTTTGTGTCACCGGCTGCAGCTCCTGTCGCCTAGCAACCTTGACACCATGTCACTTTCTTTCACAGTAACTTTTAACAGTTGTACACAACACTGACATTTCTCCGTGTGATCCTCAGACGCTCTGACACCGTTCTTTACTTTCATTATCCGAGCGCAATGCATCTTGGGATATGGTGGACCATGAAGGACCCACCTGCTGGATCCTTCATGGTCCAGGAAAAGGAGGACACATTTGAAGGTCGCTCAGAGTCATCCTCTGAGGGATGAGGCTCTGATCGGACACCCGGCGACAGACTTCTGGTTTTTCTGTTTGCTGGGAGGCTGTGATGTCACACCTTCTCAAAAACAGAGATGCATCTGTGACAGCTCTTCTTTCATTTCTGATTTTAGCTCCTGCTTGCCTTCACCTCACTTTTCAGAGGGATCTGAGTGCAGCCGGCGAGAGTCCCCCGTCCTCCATCTTGTTGCCTTTTTCACCGACGTGTTCACTTGCTCCATGTTGCTCCGTAACGCAGGTTTCCCTGTTTTATTTTTGCTCATTGGTTTTTAAAACACAAGTTGTCTCCAAGTTAGGAATCTGAATTATGGGGAGTTCCTGTCTCCGCCGCCATTTTGATCGTCCAGCCGCCAGATGTCCAGCGATAGATTTCTGTCTCCTTCAGTCTCTCTCTCTCCAGGCCTCCACCCTGGTTTTGTTGTAATTTCATTGCCCCCCCCCTCGTAGTGCAGCGTACTGTGTGTAATGCTGTATATGGTCACGTGTTTGCAGCCCATACAGCTGATGTGTGTGTGTGTGTGTGTGTGTGTGTGTGAGCGGTTGTAGGTGTTTCAGGAATTATTCATGCCGGCTGCATTATCATGTAATTATTTGCCGCCATGTGAGCTGCTGATTAGAGCTCGGCGAGTGGATCTGTGACTGACACTGGTTTGAAAAGTCATTGTGTTTTTTGCAGCGTTCAGATTCTCCTGCAGGAAAAACACACCCAGAGCAAACGTATGTGGATGGTGGTGTCCACATACTTTTGTCCATGTGTGTGTGTGTGTGTGTGTGTGTGTGTGTGTGGGGGGGGGGGGTTAGACACAGCAGACAGATGATCAGAGGTTGGTGTGTGTATTACTGCAGGCTGCTGCTTTTAGACGACTCATTACTGCGACCTCCTGTCGACTGAATCCATTACACATTACACAGACGCAGGACACGCCCCCTCTCATCCCGCCACATCTAAATGTATCGAGCCAAACTTTCCTCCTGCACCTCGACACTTACAGTCATCCAGTCCACTGAGCACGCTCACAACACACACACACACACACACACACAGAGAGAGACACACAGAGACACACACACACAGAGAAAGACACACAGAGACACACACACACACACACAGAGACACACAGAGACACACAGAGACACACACACACAGAGACACACACACAGAGACACACACACACACACACACACACACACACACAGAGACACACAGAGACACACAGAGACACACAGAGACACACACACACACACACACACACACAGAGACACACAGACACACACAGAGACACACAGAGACACACACACAGAGACACACAGAGACACACACACTCCAGAGTGAGTGACAAAGTGAGTGACAGAGTGAGTGACTGAGTGAGTGACAGAGTGAGTGACAGAGTGAGTGACTGAGTGAGTGACTGAGTGAGTGACTGAGTGACAGAGTGAGTGACTGAGTGACAGAGTGAGTGACAGAGTGAGTGACAGAGTGAGTGACAGAGTGAGTGACTGAGTGAGTGACAGAGTGAGTGACAGAGTGAGTGACAGAGTGAGTGACAGAGTTACACCATTGGTCCACTGAGTGTTTACAGCTGATCTACAACAGATTCTGTACGTACAAATACGTGTGAATGTTTTGTATTTGTACGTGTTTCTCTGCCTGTATGAAAGGATGAGTCGACTTCATGTGAAAGTCGTTTCTCTGCCTGTATGAAAGGATGAGTCGACTTCATGTGAAAGTCGTTTCTCTGCCTGTATGAAAGGATGAGTCGACTTCATGTGAAAGTCGTTTCTCTGCCTGTATGAAAGGATGAGTCGACTTCATGTGAAAGTCATTCTGAAGAGAGAAGTCTGTGTCAGTCGTGGTGTTTAAATAAAGTTTGGTTTGACTAACAGACATTGTACAAACATCAGCACAGAAAGTGAAGCTCAGATGGCATCTAATGTTAGAGGAAGAGGAGATGTGAGCAGGAGGAGGAGGAGGAGGAGGAGGAGGGGATGAAGAGGAGTCATGTTTATCTGATAGATGTCAAACTGAATACAAACAGCCTGATTTCACCTCCGTCCGTCTCAGACTGAGTCTAAGTGATATTAAAGTCTGAACCTCCCGCTGAGAAAACTCACATCAGCTCTGAGCACAAAATGTCATCTGTCTGCTCGCTCCTCTTTTTCAATCTCCTGCTCCTCTGCTGCAGATCAGTCCACACCTCCACAACAACAACAACAACAACAACAACAACAACAACAACAACACCATTACAGCCTTTACAGAGAGTCTGAGTCTGTCCTCTGGTATTTATCTTCACAGACACACAGGTTCGTCTGGACGAGACTCGTTAATGGATGATTTGATCAGTGAGACACACAACTGTAAATCTGTCATAAACAACAAGGTCAGTGACACTGTCATTCAGCTTCATGTTGTATTCACCACTGGTAGTCCAGGCTGATGACAGCCAATCAGGAGAGGCCGCGGGTGTGACCTCATCGTTTACAAATGTCTCACTTTCTGTCCATCCAGAGTTTTCAAAATAAAACACAACCTCAGAGTTTTTAAAATAAAACACAACCCCATAGTTTTCAGAATAAAACACAATCCCAGAGTTTTCAAAATAAAACACAACCCCAGAGTTTTTAAAATAAAACACAACCCCATAGTTTTCAGAATAAAACACAATCCCAGAGTTTTCAGAATAAAATACAACCCCAGAGTTTTCAGAATAAAACACAACCCCAGAGTTTTCAGAACAAAACACAATCCCAGAGTTTTCAGAATAAAACACAATCCCAGAGTTTTCAAAATAAAACACAACCCCATAGTTTTTAAAATAAAACACAACCCCATAGTTTTTAAAATAAAACACAACCCCATAGTTTTCAGAATAAAACACAATCCCAGAGTTTTCAGAATAAAACACAATCCCAGAGTTTTCAGAATAAAACACAATCCCAGAGTTTTTAAAATAAAACACAACCC
This sequence comes from Seriola lalandi dorsalis, assembly GCF_002814215.2. Lineage (NCBI taxonomy): Eukaryota > Metazoa > Chordata > Actinopteri > Carangiformes > Carangidae > Seriola > Seriola lalandi. The sequence continues at coordinate 107,380 of NW_019525299.1, forward strand.
CAGAGTTTTTAAAATAAAACACAACCCCATAGTTTTCAAAATAAAACACAACCCCAGAGTTTTCAAAATAAAACACAACCCCAGAGTTTTCAGAATAAAACACAATCCCAGAGTTTTCAGAATGAAACACAACCCCAGATTTTTCAGAATAAAACACAACCCCAGAGTTTTCAGAATAAAACACAATCCCAGAGTTTTCAGAATAAATCACAACCCCAGAGTTTTCAGTATAAAACACAATCCCAGAGTTTTCTAAATAAAAAACAACCCTAGAGTTTTCAGAATAAAATACAACCTCAGAGTTTTTAAAATAAAACACAACCCCAGTTTCAAAATAAAACACAACCCCCAGAGTTTTCAGAATAAAACACAATCCCAGAGTTTTCAGAATAAAATACAACCCCAGAGTTTTCAGAATAAAACACAACCCCAGAGTTTTCAAAATAAAACACAACCCCAGAGTTTTCAAAATAAAACACAACCCCAGAGTTTTCAAAATAAAACGGGTCCAGCAGAGTTTTCATAGCTTGAAAACTCCGGAGTCGTGTGGAGGGAGGAGGAAACGTAGGAAAAGATGAGTTTTAAAACAAAACATATGTCATGTGGACGTAGACTAAACATCATTTGGACGGACAGACAGACAGACAGACAGAGACAGACAGACAGTGAGGGACAGACAGACAGACAGACAGACAGACAGACAGACAGAGACAGACAGACAGTGAGGGACAGACAGACAGACAGACAGACAGACAGACAGCTTACAGCTTCCATTCACTCACACACTTCATTTATTTCAAGTTTTAATCTAATTATTAACTATTTTGGGGGGGTGGGCCCTTTGTGTCGCAGCAGGCCTGGTGCTGAGGGGGTGTCAGTGACAAAGCCCCCTGTCCAAAAACATTTAGTCCGATGTTTTGGTGTCGTTTAAAGGTGCTGTGGGGGGGTGGTGGTGGGGGGCACAGTCATGAATACGAGCAGCAGCAGATGGATACCAGATTAGCCCACCCGTCACTCCCCATTCTCCACACTCCGCGCCTTTCTTCTCCCACAAAAGTTTCTCTCTTGTTTCTCTAAATCCACCCTCCAACTCCCCCAACTCCAATCACCCCC
>NW_019525299.1:109166-110181 GCF_002814215.2 Seriola lalandi dorsalis
ATCACCCCCCGCCCCTCCCGTCACCTCCCTAAGCCTCTTTTATTGCTCATTTCAGTGCGATAAAGACGAGGCAGCGCGCCTCCTCGGCCAGAAAGCAGCCGTAATGAATTCATGGGCTGTAAAGGCCTTGATCCTCCCCGCCCCCCCACCTCCGCCGGGGGAGGGGCACTATTGTTTAGGAGTATATAGGCTTGTCTATTACCTGCACACACACACGCACACACACACACACATACACACAAACTTATACACACTGCCGCTGAAAAGAGCCATTTGTTGCAAAAGAGCCATTTCATAGAGACAACCCTCCTTCTAACCCCCACGCTATAGACACACACTTTCATTCACACACACACACACACACACACACACACACACACACACACACACACACACACACACACACACACAGTTACAGAGCACTACAACAGTAACAGAAGGTGGCGAGCCTGCAACAAAGACAGGCCATGAAATTCAATTAGCAGTTTTTGAATTTGTGCGTGTGTGTGTGTGTGTGTGTGTGTGTGTGTGTGTTCACTCAGCAGGTCTGGATCACTTCTCTCTTTAACCGCCTCACATCAGCTGTCATCTGTCGGCCGATGGTCGAGCGTCTGACCTGGTGGACGTTTTTACTTCTTATTTTTATAATAAAAAATAATAATAACAAAAATCAAAATAAAGATAATAATAAAAATAATAATGTCAGCGCTCGTCATGTGGTTCAGTCACAGCGTCACTGAGAGTGAAGTCCTGGTGATTATAAAGAGTCGGACAGAAGCTCAGAGACAGTGTCCCCCAGAGGCCGCACGCGTCATTACACTAACTAACCCTGATGACTCATCTGACCCGCGGCCGAGCTCTACATGTAAAGTCTGTCCTGAGGGTGGCGCTGCAGAGAGGCTGATGGGGTTCACCCTCAGGAGAGCAGGATGGAGATCAGGGCTGTGTCTGTACGGAGACGTTCTTCCCTCCAAACACACACACACACACACACACACACACACACACACACACA
>NW_019525299.1:110201-114603 GCF_002814215.2 Seriola lalandi dorsalis
ACAGTCATCCAGTCCACTGAGCACGCTCACAACACACACACACACACACACACACAGAGAGAGACACACAGAGACACACACACACAGAGAAAGACACACAGAGACACACACACACACACACAGAGACACACAGAGACACACAGAGACACACACACCCAGGGACACACACACAGAGAGAGACACACAGTCATCCAGTCCACTGAGCACGCTCACAACACACACACACACAGAGAGAGACACACAGAGACACACACACACAGAGAGACACACAGAGACACACACACACACACACACACACACAGAGACACACAGAGACACACACACACACAGAGAGCAAGAGACACACACACACAGAGAGACACACACACACACACACACACAGAGAGACACACAGAGACACACACACACACAGAGAGCAAGAGACACACACACACACACACAGACACACACACACAGAGAGAGCAAGAGACACACACACACAGAGACACACACACACACAGAGACACACACACACACACACACACACACACACACACACACACACACACACACGTTCTAAGTCCGAGGCAACAGATAAAAATACATGGGTCAATTCAAGCAGCAATAAGTAAAAAAATAAGAATTAAACCATTTAAACAGGTGAAACTAACACATTATGTTTCATACAGTTCTGTAGTGAATAATTAATATAAATACATAAATGAGTTTAAACATTGGACTATAACAGTTTAGTCGCCTGATACACTGACATGTTCACAGCCTCATGACTGGAGTGGAACACTGGACTTCTCTGGGGAAATCTGAACCAATCTTTCTAAAACCAAAGGAGAATGACACATTTTTAAATTTATATTTGCAGTGTTCCATAATTTAACCCCAACAATAGACATACATCTCCTTTATATGTAGGTTTCTGCTAACGCTACATAGCTAACGTTAGCATTAGCAGCTGTTTACTAACCAGTCTAGAACAAACGTCGAGAGTTCAGCATCAAACTTCATTCCTTCACTCACCAACATCTGTCTGCAGAGGTGGAGACAAACACCAATGTTAACCAATGTGAAGTTAACATGCTAACCAGCTAGCCCGGCCCTGTTTACTTAAGTTAGCAAGCTAACCAGCTAGCCTGGGCCCGTCTCCTCCCTGTAGCGTCCAGTCTGAGGACGTAGCTGCTCAGAGGACGTGTTATAACCTCTGATGTCATAAAGACAAATAAAAATGTCAGATATCGTCTTTGCTTTGAGACGAGGTTGTAAGATGACGACAGACTGGATTAGTCTCTGAACACTGACTGTGTGTGGTGGCCATCTCGTTAGTCCTTGACTAACGAGTGTGTGTTCACTAAATGTTCATCAAAGGTCACAGTTTGAGAGTCAGTAGATTTACATCCTCCTCCTCTAACATCACTGCAGCAGGTACTAAATACAAGCTGCTCTTTGTCCTGCTACAATACAGACTGTGTGTGTGTGTGTGTGTGTGTGTGTGTGTGTGTGTTGAGGGTCGGACCGTAAAAATGTGTCCATCTGTTTGCAAGAACTCCCACAGCTGTGGCCTCAGAGGGGTGTGTGTGTGTGTGTGTGCGTGTGTGTTAGTTTTGACTAATGAGTGTGTATTGTGTTGATGTCCATTAGAAGTCACGGTGTATTAGTTGATCCCTAGCATGAAAAAAGCTTGTGAGTCAATTATGTACCAGTTAGTGTGTGTGTGTGTGTGTGTGTGTGTGTGTGTGTGTGTGTGTGTGTGTGTGTGTGTGTGAAAGCCGACCGGGGTCACTTGCAGAGTGTCAGAGTGATGTGTCGCTGCCACCAGAGAAAAACCTGTTTTAGACACTTTTAAGAAAATAAAAACACATATGTAGAAATTATATATGAAACCCATTAGAAATAGGAACAATTTCATATATTGACATTCACGTCTAAGCCAAAAAAATATATGTTATATTGTAGACATATGTTACATGGATATATAGCCATCCCAAAGCCTGTTAATATGTGGATGACTGAGACACTTTCCCAGAATGTGAAGTTAGATATGTTTAAAATTAATGAGAAATTCACAAGAAAAACATATAAACATATAGATTTTTTATATGTATGTTGTTTTAATAAACTTGCATATATATATATATATAAATCAAATATATAGCTTTAACACATATGGTCGCAACATGTTATACGATATAAAAATGTGCCATATATTATATATAGATATTTTTAATATATGCACATATACACATTTTACTATGGGAATTTCATATATGTTATAAACTTATATCTTCATCTATCCAGAGGATGTTTATATGTGACAGTAATAAAGTGACATATATGTCATATATTACATATTACAACAACATGTGTTTATGTAGCAGTGACATGTTGACAGAGTGTGTGATCACCTGTAGGACGACACACCTGAAGAGATGACACACTGACGTTACCAACACATCCTCCCGTCTCCTCTTTGTCCGTCTTTATTGTCACGTCCACAAAGAGAAGGAGAGAAACACAAACACACTCATTATGTCTGAAAAGACGTGTTTTCATGTTTCTGATGCTGCAGCAACAAAAACATCAGAAAATCAGCCATAAACAGATTTAACCATCAAAACATGTTTATAGTGAGGAAACAGACGGAGAGCGGCAGGTCTGTTCACGCTGATCACCTGAACACCTCCGATTGTCTGACTCAGGCGGAGGAGAGCAGAAGAAAAGAAGAAGAACAGATGTAGAAGAATGAGAGCGAGAGAGAGAGAGAGAGAGAGAGAGAGAGTGTGTTTGTGTTCAGGGTCCTTTCACCAACAAAACAAAAGAAATGACATTTTCATCAGCTGCAGCTCCAACAAAAGACTCACAACACAAAGAGCTGAGGACACACACACACACACACACACACACACACACACACACACACACACAGAATTGAAGCTCATTTAATTTCACATCAGTAAATAAAGTTCTTGTAAACATTTGTTGACAAGCGGACGAGGATCAGCCCCGTCTCCATGGACACGCTGTGGCCTCCTGCATGCTTCAGTTCACACTGACAGGTAGATGCAGTGCTGTAAGTACCTGGATGGAACCTGAAAAGGGTCAAAAAGTTGTTTGTTAACTAGCTGTTAACTAGCTAATTAGCCAGCAAATGAATTATCCATGAATTAGTATCTTCAAGCAAGATGCCCAGCTGTGCTAACGATGCTAACAGGAGCGTATGCACTGAAGTCTCAGCTCCTCACACGCCCCTCCTCTTTGACCATTTCTGGATTAGCTGGGAGTTTGGGGGCGGAGTCAGACACTGCCAAGATGGCGACAGTGGCGCAGCTCACTCTGAGGATAAGAAACCTGTGGATGACATCACAGAGGCCACGCCCATCTTTGTTTACAGTCTGTGGTTTTAACCCAAACCTGGATTGTTTCCTGAACCTCGATGATGATCCAGACGTTCGGCTGCTGCACATCTTCAATGTTTAGCAGCAGGAGGAAGTGGTGACACAGATGTACCAATTTCAAAATAAAGCAGAGTCTTAAAGATGACGATATGGATCAGCTTTCACTTTGTTAATCATTGTATCAATGTATCAATCCAGATCGATGGATCGTTACAGTGCTGCTGTCAAGGAAATGTGTGTGTGTGTCCATCACCTCACACACTGACGTCAGCGTCGTCTGATCAACACTGATTGAAGGATGGAAACACTGTGGAGCTCAGTGACTGCTGAAACACAGGGTAAATGAGACTGATGTCCAGGAATCTGTAGCCCCAGTGCATGCTGGGAGGCTATTCACCTGCAGTCACATGACCAGCACTTCAACAAATCAAATCCACCTGCAGGTTTAAACTCAGACTGAAGCAGCTTCAAGCTCAGTGAACATCATCGAACTGAAAGATTACACACACACACACACACACACACACACACACACACACACACACACACACACACACACACCATGGTGCATTACCATGAAGAACACAAAGCCGTGGAGCTGAGTGTGAAACATCAGATTTAAAGGATCACAGAAGAAGAGACAGTGACACAGACAGAGATAAAAACTGTGTAGAAATCCACCTGTTTGAGCTGACAGTCTCACCTGAGGCCTTTTTCAAAACAAAAGTATCCAAGAACTTCATAATAAAAGCATGAGCATGACAGAGACAGAGAGAGAGACAGAGACAGAGAGAGACAGAGAGAGAGACAGACAGAGAGACAGACAGAGAGACAGAGACAGAGACAGAGAGAGACAGACAGAGAGACAGACAGAGAGACAGAGAGACAGAGAGAGACAGACAGACAGAGAGACAGAGAGAGAGAGACAGACAGAGAGACAGACAGAGAGACAGAGAGAGAGAGAGAGACAGACAGACAGAGAGAGAGAGACAGAGAGAGACAGACAGAGAGACAGA
>NW_019525299.1:116248-116998 GCF_002814215.2 Seriola lalandi dorsalis
CAGGTACACACAGAGTACACACAGGTACACACAGAGTACACACAGGTACACACAGAGTACACACAGAGTACACTCAGGTACACACAGGTACACACAGAGTACACACAGGTACACACAGAGTACACACAGGTACACACAGAGTACACACAGAGTACACTCAGGTACACACAGGTACACACAGAGTACACACAGGTACACACAGAGTACACACAGGTACACACAGAGTACACACAGAGTACACACAGGTACACACAGGTACACACAGAGTACACACAGAGTACACACAGAGTACACACAGAGTACACTCAGGTACACACAGAGTACACACAGAGTACACTCAGGTACACACAGAGTAGAAAATCAATCAACCTGATGGATGATGGGAAACTGAGTCCTTATCAGGGAACTGTATATAACCTGCACACTGTACTGTCCTACCTCCTCCCTCCTTCTTTCCTTTCCTCTCCTTTCTCCTTCTTTCCTTTCCTCTCCTCCCTCCTTCTTTCCTTTCCTCTCCTCTCTCCTTCTTTCCTTTCCTCTCCTCTCCTCTCTCCTTCTTTCCTTTCCTCTCCTCCCTCCTTCTTTCCTTTCCTCTCCTCTCTCCTTCTTTCCTTTCCTCTCCTCTCTTCTTCTTTCCTTTCCTCTCCTCTTCTTTCCTTTCCTCTCCTCTTCCTCTCTCCTCTCCTTGTTTCCTCTCCTCTCTTCTTCTTTCCTTTCCTCTCCTCTCTCCTTCTTTCCTTTCCTCTCCTC
>NW_019525299.1:117135-124139 GCF_002814215.2 Seriola lalandi dorsalis
CTCCTTGTTTCCTCTCCTCTCTTCTTCTTTCCTTTCCTCTCCTCTCTCCTTCTTTCCTTTCCTCTCCTCTTCTCTCCTTTCCTCTCCTTGTTTCCTCTCCTCTCTTCTTCTTTACTTTCCTCTCCTCTCCTTCTTTCCTTTCCTCTCCTCCCTCTCTTCTTTCCGTTTCCTCTCCTCTCTTCTTCTATACTTTCCTCTCCTCCCTCCTTCTTTCCTTTCCTCTCCTCTTCTTTCCTTTCCTCTCCTCTTCCTCTCTCCTCTCCTTGTTTCCTCTCCTCTCTTCTTCTTTCCTTTCCTCTCCTCTCTCCTTCTTTCCTTTCCTCTCCTCTTCCTCTCCTTGTTTCCTCTCCTCTCTTCTTCTATACTTTCCTCTCCTCTTCCTCTCTCCTCTCCTTTCCTCTCCTCTCTTCTTCTTTCCTTTCCTCTCCTCCCTCCTTCTTTCCTTTCCTCTCTCCTTCTTTCCTTTCCTCTCCTCTTCTCTCCTTTCCTCTCCTTGTTTCCTCTCCTCTCTCCTTCTTTCCTTTCCTCTCCTCTTTCTTTCCTTTCCTCCCCTCTTCCTCTCTCCTCTCCTTGTTTCCTCTCCTCTCTTCTTCTTTCCTTTCCTCTCCTCTCTTCTTCTTTCCTTTCCTCTCCTCCCTCCTTCTTTCCTTTCCTCTCCTCTTCTTTCCTTTCCTCTCCTCTTCCTCTCTCCTCTCCTTGTTTCCTCTCCTCCCTCCTTCTTTCCTTTCCTCTCCTCTCTTCTTTCCTTTCCTCTCCTCTTCCTCTCTCCTCTCCTTGTTTCCTCTCCTCTCTTCTTCTTTCCTTTCCTCTCCTCCCTCCTTCTTTCCTTTCCTCTCCTCTCTTCTTTCCTTTCATCTCCTCTTCCTCTCTCCTCTCCTTGTTTCCTCTCCTCTCTTCTTCTTTCCTTTCCTCTCCTCCCTCCTTCTTTCCTTTCCTCTCCTCTCTCCTTCTTTCCTTTCCTCTCCTCTTCCTCTCTCCTCTCCTTGTTTCCTCTCCTCCCTCCTTGTTTCCTTTCCTCTCCTCCCTCCTTCTTTCCTCTCCTCTTCCTCTCCTTGTTTCCTTTTCTCTCCTCTCTTCTTTCCTTTCCTCTCCTCTTCCTCTCCTTGTTTCTTCTCCTCTCTTCTTCTTTCCTTTCCTTTCCTCCCTCCTTCTTTCCTTTCCTCTCCTCTTCCTCTCCTTGTTTCCTCTCCTCTCTTCTTCTTTCCTTTCCTCTCCTCCCTCCTTCTTTCCTTTCCTCTTCCTCCCTCCTTCTTTCCTTTCCTCTCCTCTTCCTCTCCTTGTTTCCTCTCCTCCCTCCTTCTTTCCTTTCTTCCCCTCTTCCTCTCCTTGTTTCCTCTCCTCCCTCCTTCTTTCCTTTCCTCTCCCATTCCTTCCTCCCCTCTCCTCTACTTGTTTCCTCTCCTCCCTCCTTCTTTTCTTTCCTGTCCTCTCTCCTCCTCCTCTGCTTGTTTCTTCTCCTCCCTCCTTCTTTCCTTTCCTCTCCTCTTCCTCTCCTTGTTTCCTCTCCTCTTCCTCTCTCCTGTCCTTCTTTCTTCTCCTCTCCTTGTTTCCTCTCCTCCCTCCTTCTTTCCTTTCCTCTCCCATTCCTCCTTCTTTCCTTTCCTCTCCTCCCTCCTTATTTCCTTTCCTCTCCTCTTCCTCTCCTTGTTTCCTCTCCTCCCTCCTTCTTTCCTTTTCTCCCCTCTCTCCTGCTCCTCTGCTTGTTTCCTCTCCTCTCTCCTTCTTTCCTTTCCTCTCCTCTCTCCTCCTCTATCCTCTGTCCTCCTCCTCTCTCCTCTCCTTCTTTCCTTTCCTACTCCTCTCTCCTCTCCTTCTTTCCTCTCCTCTCTCCTTCTTTCCTTTCCTCTCCTCTCTCCTCCTCTATCCTCTGTCCTCCTCCTCTCTCCTCTCCTTCTTTCCTCTCCTCCTCTCAGCAGTGAGTTAATTGCAGGGTAGCAGTGGAGGGAGCGTTGGATTCGCGGTGCGGGGCGTCCAGGAGGAGTCAACCCTGTCATTTAGCTCTCTGGCTTTGGGCTCAGACTGGCAGGGAAGCTGAAGATTTTCCCAGCATGCCGTGGGCCAGAGTGGACCGAGCCTCGCCACGGTGGGCGCCTAATGGCAGCACACACACACACACACACACACACACACACACACACACAGAGTTACACATCGCAGTAGGCCTTAATGACAGCTGCCTTTTAATGCTGCACTGAAAGGGGGGGTTACCTTTCTGTGTGTGTGTGTGTGTGTGTGTGTGTGTGTGTGTGTGTGTGTGTGTGTGTGTGTGTGAACCACAGGGGTACTTGTCAGCCTGAAGGGGGATCATTTAGTGGCGGCTTTCTCTCTGGATGTGAATGTGAATGAATTCTTTGTGGCTGATTTGACGTTGGAAGCTGACAGCTCCTCGTGTGTCACAGGAAACACTCAGAACAAGTGAATTACACCTTTTTCATGTGGCTCGGAAAAAGAGAAAGAGACCTGCTGCACTTAGCGCCGCACTTACCACAGAGTCGAGCACGCTTGAAATCCTGCGCGGCGTCGCTCTGATGGCGCCGTTCGTGACAGTCATAAAACCCTCTCGTCCTCCTCCTCTGCCTCACCTGTCCCTGCTCAGGTACACTGAGGTGACAGCTGTGACCTGTCTGACTGCAGATGAAGAAGAGCTTTTATTACTCTCCTCCTTCCCTCCTTTTATCTTTACCCCCTTTCTTTCCTCCCTCCCTTCATCTCCTTCCTTCCTGTTTCTCAGTCCTGATCCCTCCTGTCCCTCATCTCTATTTAACTGATGAACTGATTAGATTTTGGTGGCTAAAGGTCAAGGTCAAAGGTCAAGATCACAGTGACATCACAGACTGTAGTATTGATACTTCAGGAATTGATCGACCAGGAGCTGCTGACTGACAACACAGGTTTACTACAGTGTGTGTGTGTGTGTGTGTGTGTGTGTATGTGTGTGTGTGTGTATGTGTGTGTGTGTGTGTGTGTGTGTGGGGGGTCTATGTAAAGAAACAGAGACAGGATAATGGCTGAGGAAATCATCAGTGACACAGAGCTGTCAACCTGCCGTCATTATACACTCAGAGTGTGTGTGTGTGTGTGTGTGTGTGTGTGTGTGTCATTTAATCATCAGCAGATCAGAGTTGATCATCTCTGTTGTGTCTGTCAACCATCAACATCATCTACTGCCATTTATCTCTCCCTTCCTCCTCTCCTTTCCTCTCCTCCTCTTCTCTCCTCCTCTCCCTCTCTCTGACTGACAGACTGACATTATAAAGCATTTAGACACACAGTGGGTAGAAACTACTGGCTAATTACACACACACACACACACACACACACACACACACACACACACACACACACACCTATCAGCTATAAAAGCTTTTGAACCAAGAATAAAATAGAGACGAGGGAGAAGAGAGAAACAGGAAGGAAGGAGATGAAAGGAGAGAGGAAAGGAAAGAAGGGAGGAAGGTAAGATGGAGGGGAGGAAGGATAGAAAAGAGAAAGTGAGGGAAGGAATGATAAAAGGAAGGAAGGGAAGAGGGATGTAGTGAAAGAACAATAGAATGGGGAAAAAGAAGAGATGAAGAGATGAAGAGATGAAGGACAGACTGAAAAGAGGTAAGACAGAAAGGACAAAGGGAATAAAGAAAGGATGGAAGGAAAGGAAGGAGAGGAAGGAGGACGCCTCAGAGTGGAGTGAAATAAAAATGCGTTACTTACAATACTGTGAGACGTTTCCACTCAATACTTCCTGTCTGAAATCTCACCAAAATAAAAGCTGCGGTGACTCAGTGAGGATCCCAGATCTCCATCAGCTACTTCCTGTCTCCACCTCTGAAGCTGAATGAAGAACAAAGAGGTGTTAAAGGAGCTGTACGTAAGTTCTGCTAACGCTACATAGCTAACGTTAGCATTAGCAGCTGTTTACTCACCAGTCTAGAACAAACGTCGAGAGTTCAGCATCAAACTTCATTCCTTCACTCACCAACATCTGTCTGCAGAGGTGGAGACAGACACCAATGTTAACCAATGTGAAGTTAACATGCTAACCAGCTAGCCTGGGACTGTCTACCGAAATTAACATGCTAACCAGCTAGCCTGGGACTGTCTACCGAAATTAACATGCTAACCAGCTAGCGCGGCCCTGTCTACTGAAGTTAGGATGCTAACCAGCTAGCGCGGCCCTGTCTACTGAAGTTAGGATGCTAACCAGCTAGCGCGGCCCTGTCTACTTATGTTAGCAAGCTAACCAGTTAGCTCTGGCCCGTCTCCTCACTGTAGCGTCCAGTCTGAGGACGTAGCTGCTCAGAGGACGTGTTATAACCTGTATTATAAAGACAAAGATGGCCAAAGCTCTGGTCATGTGACGTCACCACCACCTGCTGCTGACGAGAAACCAAGTTCAGCAGCAGAAGAAACTCACGAGTAGAACCTTTAAATATCCCACAGTGATTATTGATCAAAACTTACAGTTTTCAGTTTGACTCGGGCACAATGAGAGAGAGGGAGAGAGAGAGGGAGAGGTAGAGAGAGAGAGAGGGAGAGAGATGAGAGAGGTAGAGAGAGAGGAAGAGAGATGAGAGAGGTAGAGAGAGAGGGAGAGAGAGGAAGAGAGAGGTAGAGAGAGAGAGAGAGGGAGAGAGAGAGAGGTAGAGTTGTAGACATATAGAGGTTTGCTATTAGCATTAGGAGCTGCTGACAGTTTGTTCTCCATAATAAAGCAAAGTGACTCTGAAGGACAGGACAAGGTGTGTGTGTGTGTGTGTGTGTGTGTGTGTGTGTGTGTGTGTACTAAAAGGCCTAGTGTGCATCACAAGGCCAGCTCCTGTGGCCTTGTATATAATTGTTCATCACTAATAATGACTTTCTCCTGATTGAGCTCTTCATTTAGGAGCAAACACACACACACACACACACACACACACACACACACACACACACACACACAGATGCGTACCTGACAGATACATTCAAATGCAGATAAAGTGAATTAAAAGCATGACTGAGAGCTCTCGGCTCTCTCTGGCCTTGTGTTGGAGCCTCAGCAGCAGGTGGATAAATGCAGCCGAGCTTTTATCCTCATCGCCGTGACGAGCGACTCGGGACGAGCTGCAGGGGACGACGCATCCATTCACACGGGAGCGGGAAGAAAACAGTTTAATGAAGATCTGCAGAGACTCACTGAAGATAATGACACTTACTGACAATCCAATCAGGCCATTTAGGAGCGGCCGATTCCCCCAAATCACTCAACAAAAAAAACAGATTTTCTCATTTATCCAGAGTGGTGTCAAGACACCTGACAGCTGAAATAACATAAAAGAAATAATAATAAAACACTGTTTCCAGAGAAACGAACGAGCGTCTGCCAGTGATCGCCCATCTCACAGGGGAAGAGTGTTTTCAGTGTCTGACATTTCTGCACCTTCCTTCCTGTCATATGTGTGGAGCTGCAGACGATGGCGGACACACTGTAAAACACATTTAAAGACCCAACAGCTGCCCTTTTTGCAAATGTAAATAATGATCACTATTTTCATTGAATTTTGGGTGTTACATTTAAATGTAAAGCATCTGTTCCTCTGCTTTTAGTCAAAATAATGCAAAAGTTTGCTTTTTTTCTCTCTCAAAAACGAGTTATATATTTATGTAAATGAGGCAAAAGAAATTGTTATAATTGGAATGAATTTGACTGGAAAGGTAATAATTGGGTGATAATTTTGTCCCAGGAGGAAAAACGTTGCCCGGTCAACAGGAAGACGATACGAGGGTCAATCACTAATCTGAAGAAGAATATCAGCTGCCAGGTCCTCCAGCCTCCTGTGGTCCTGGACCAGTTTCACAGAGACAAGTCAGACTGGTCTGTGGTGTCGATCTTTATTATGAAAAAAGTCTTAATTTTCCCAGAATTCATTGTACCACAGTCCGTCTTAAGAAACCAAATGGTGTCATGCGGCTCAGGTGGGTATTCCATCAACGTTACTAAGGAAATCTGCGCTTACTGAAAATGCCTGGTTTGAATTAACATCGACTTCAAGGTGAAACCCGACTGGTTAGCTCCAACCAATCAGAGAGCTTGTTACATCCCATGGCCAATTGGGATTGTTTGGCCTGGTTTTACCACTGAAGGTCCAGAGTGTCACAGAGAGGCTAACATGAAGCTAAATGGCTAAGCTAATCGCTACGCTAACAGGAACAGGATAAGCAGCTGGTAAAAGGAAATGGAAGATGAGTCCAGGAATGTATTCTCATTTTTAAATGTCTTTTCAAATTCTATTATTTATTCATGAATGGATAAATGTTTTTATAAATGATTTATTTAATCAGAGTTTCATGCTGTTTTTGTAAATCCATTTTTACATCTGAAGTATTTACTGATGGATCATTACTGCCAGAACAAATGATGAAATGTTAGAAATGACTGAAACCAATCAGGAATTTGTCTGCTGATAATTTTTTCAATTAGATGATGAAAACATCAGAGACATGTTTTTTTTTTTTGTTCAAAGTCCAAAACTCAGTTTACTAAAATGTAAGAAAAGAAAAAGGAAAGGCAGCTGAGATCTCAGGTGTGAGTCTTTTCAGAATAAAATGCCACATGATTAATGGATTATTAAAATAGTTGCTGATTAATTTTCTGTCGAACTACAACTAATACCACTTTTAATCATTATTATTATTATTATCATTATTATTATTATCATTATTATTAACTGCCTAATTGTTTCTGCTCTGTTGTTGCTTTCTGTCCACGTTTTTTTCCGTGCCGAACATCAGGTTTAGCGTCTGTTAGCAGCGTTAGCTTGTCTGTTAATCAGGCGGTCAGATGATCGGTGATGGAGTGACAGAACCACAGTGAGCTGAGGACCTCCAACATGGCCGCTGTCTCCTCTGTAGGTGGGCGGGGCCGGCTGGTCCTGGGTCAGTGGTGGTCGATATTCAATCTCCTCAGTGAGCCGGAAACAATGAGACGAAACGGAGCTCAGATCATCTGGAAGGGGGGGGGGGGGGGGGAC
>NW_019525299.1:124159-129814 GCF_002814215.2 Seriola lalandi dorsalis
ACAGAGAGAGAGAGAGAGAGAGAGAGAGAGAGAGAGAGAGAGAGAGAGAGACCAATCAACACTGAATAAATCAAAATAACAGACGCCTGTCAGTGTAGCACAGGTGTTCCTAATAGACTGACCTCAGTCTGATGTTCGAGACCTGACTGTCTTAATATCTGACAGATCAATAATATAAACTTTTGATTATTGATTGATGTCTGATCAGCTGATTTCCAGGCAGCAGCAGACTGACATGAACCTGAGCGTAAACACAGATCAGCTGAGACTGAGGACGGTTTCATCAGACCTGTGGTTCCGATCTGTCCAGGTGAGGAGAGGCTCACCTCACATCTGTCGTACCTCAGCTCAGATAGAAAGTGACTCCTGTGATGTCATCATTAGCCGAGATTAGCTGCTGCGCTACATAGTGATGGATAAAGAGCTCAGTCTTATCTGATACACACTCAGGTGACTCACCAGGTGATGTGTATGTGTATGTGTATGTGTATGTGTGTGTGTGTGTGTGTGTGTGTGTGTGTGTGATGTTATCTCAGCCTGATAACCTCGGTCCTGACCCCTCCCACCTGTGCCATTATCAGGTAACTCACCGGAACACCAGCAGGGGTCAAAGGTCAACCCACTACTTTCCCATGACCCCTGACTTCCTCCATTTCTTTCATTCATTTCTTTATTTCTGTTGCTCATTAGTTTTACGATCAGTTAATGAATCAATTAGTGGATTGATAGGAAATGGACACTATTGATCACTGATTCAGCTCTTCTTCAGTTTCAGTGTCTCTGATTTTCTTATTGAACAACTGATCAAGATTGAGGCTGATCGTCAGATTAACTGATGATGAAATGGTTTGCTGCAGCTTCGTCCCTGAGACTGTGGGTTAAATTTGTAATAAATCTTGATGACAGAAGAAAACAGAAGAAAATAAGAAAAAAAAATTGTGAAATTCAGTGATCGAAAAAAATAAAAGTAATTTATTACATTTAGTTTGACTTCCTGAAGTTAGCATGCTAACCAGTTAACTCTGGCCCTCCACCTCACTTCCCTGAAGTTGTCAGTAGCTGCTCAGAGGACGTAACATAACCTCTGGTGTTATAGAGACTCTGGTCATGTGACATCGCCACCACCTGCTGGTGACAATAAAACCAGGTTCAGCAGCAGAGAAAACTTACAAACAGCTGCTTTAAGCTTCTGACGCACACTGCAGTAAAACATCTTCACACGTTTCTAACGCTGCAATGTAACGGTGCTTTACCATCACCTTTATTATATTATTATATTTATGACGACCATTATTTAGGCAGAATGAGTGGAACAGCACATGCTAACGCCCAGAGTGTGAATTATACTATGATAATCTTTTTTTCCAGCACAGCGAAGACGCATGTTTCAGTGAATTGAAGTCTTACAACAATCTTTACTGTACAGTTTGTTTAACTTAATGTCTACAGTCTATAGATTATGACAAATCAAATCCATAACAGCAGCTCATGAACCACACAACAACTTCTATCATCAGGGCTCAAAACTGCCAGCACATCAGACCCACAGACAAACAACAACAGACCGTGTCAGCAGGTGAATCTGAGGGGTCATCATCTCTGATTCTTGCTGAGATATTTGATAATTTCAACATTTATGGAAATGAAACCATGTGAGAAGTTTAGAGGGAAACATCACTATTTGTTGGACTGTGAACAACTCAGACATCTGACATGTGACCACCAGTCAAACGCTGCTTTTTGTAAGATGTAAGGAGCCAAAGAAGTTGAAATGTATTTAATTACTTTCCACCACTGCTGATACAATTACTGAGCCTTCATCTCATGTGTATGTTAATATTCTTCAATCAGCAAACCAGATAAAACAAAGAGGCTGTTTCTTCAAAACCTAAAAGCAAAAAGGTAAAAGACTAAATAAACCACCACAGACACACAACAGACTATTAACATGAATAATAATCTCTACAACAACTAATCCCCACCGCCCCAATGCTCCTGACTGAGCACCAGTGTTTGCTAACATTAGCTGTTGGTAATGAAATGACAAGCTAACACTGGCGCTCTCAGCTAGCTAACATTAGTTAGCTAATATTAGTTAGCTAGCTGAGAGCTAACATTAGTTAACTAACCTGTAACTCGAGGCTAAAGTTAGAAACAAGATGGCGTCAGCGTTCATCTTTAGATACTTCACACAATCTGACTGAGAAACTGTGTGTAAGACAGTGAAGTGTATTAAACCAACCGGACAGTTTGATACTGACACTTACATTTACCGCCACTTGAATAGACGCAGCGCGAGCCACTGACGCGAGTAAGGAACGTAAACAAGACGTAACGTCAGGGTCAGGAAATGGTACGGTCCACTTTGGGGGTGTTTTAAATCGTATCACAAAATTCTTCCAAGCATGAATGTGGGAAATATATTGTAATAGTTAAAATTACAATATATAGATGTTACAGCTGTCACTTTAGTTTCCTACTCACTCACTACAAAACAAAAGTGGTAGTAGTATTTGCTAACCAGCCAACTCCAGCCTGTCTACTGAAGTTAGCATGCTAACCAGCTAGCTGGGTGCATTGCCGCCACCAACTGGAATGGAGTTTGGATCAGGATTTCAGATAACCTACTCATATTCCAAAATGAAGAAGATAAATGAATACTAGTAAATAAAAAAAGAAAGAAAAGAAAGAAAACTCAAATCCTCTCAATCAGTTTTGTTATTTTAAGATACTGGAATAACATTTTATAGCATTCACTTGAATTCTTTTGCATTACATCTATTAGATCAAATTTTATTTTTATCTTTCTCAAATTTTGAATCATGTGAATTCTGTCTGCTTGATATTTTTAACAATAAACTCTGGCTGTGATTGCAACCTTAAAATTTTAATGTTTCAATGACAAACAATCGATTTCACAAAAAGAAAACCCCAAAAATCATATGAAGTTAACATTAAAAATAAGCATACGTAAATTGTTAATCAGACGAACACACCTTCATGAATCAGCTGCTAACTGTGAGTGATCAATGTCAGCTGTAACTGAAGTTATATGACTCTACGGGAGAGGGGGGGGCGTTAGATGAGTCAGTCCACTCACAGCTCTATAGGTCTCTGTACCCAGCATGCTTTGCTTCGTCTCACACCCCCCCCATTCAAAAAGGCTTGGAGATCATTTAGCTTGGTCTGTGGGAGCATCGATTGTCTGATTTCATCTTCAGGTCTCCTGTTAGAGAGCAACACCTCCTCGATCAATACGGCTGTCAGACACTGTTCAGTGTCTAATAGAGCCGCTCACGTCCAATAACAGCATGATTATCTCACCACACACACACACACACACACACACTCACACACACACTCACACACACACACACTCACACACTCACACACTCACACACACACACACACACACACACACACACACACACGGAGGTGCAGACTGAACGGAACAAGAAAATGAATCTACAGCTGTAATTTACACTAATTATCTTTCATCAAATTCAAACAACAAAACTTTATTAAATATACGAAAACTCGTCATGTGTCACGACAAAGTCTGAACAGTTAGTTGTTGTTACGAGTGACAGAGTAAACTGATCGATCAGACTGATCGATATCAGCTGTTGTTTGATGTTTTGCCTCCACGTCTCTGAACCAGGGAAAAGAAACCGAAGCAGCGGCTCCAGACGTTTCCGGAACGTCAGATCCGCTTTTATTCAGTCGGAGCAGCAGCCATTTTGTTTTCAGGTTGTCTGTCCGTCCGAGTTTGGTGTTTAAAGGTCAAAGGTCAAAGTCAGTGTGACCTCAGAAAACATGTTTTAGCCATTACTCAAGACTTCACAGCAACTATGACAAAATCTCACACAAATGTTTCATATTTTCTCTGACTCTGGACAAACAGGAAGTGACCTGAAGGAGGAGGAGATTCTCTTCTTTTTGTTTCATGGGGAGATTCTTCATCTGTCGTTTTAACCAGCTACACATGTTGATGCTCCAGTTCTGGCCTTCCTGTATATATATATATACACATGTGTATATAATTTGCTTTTCTCTCTTTGTTTCTCTCTCCCTCTCAACAAATCATATTATAAGTCATATATCTAAATCTATAGTAAGAATAAAAAGCTGTCAGATGTTCTCTGGATGTCGTCACGTTACGTTACGTTATCACTTTCTTTGTTTTTTCATTTGCGTCACCAATAAAAAGTAAAAAATATATAGATACATAAGATATAGTCATAGATTATAGTTCAGATATGTCTTGAGATGTATATATATATATATATTTTACAGAATTGAGAATCCTGCTGCTGGTCTATGAAGCACTAACTGACTCACTGCTGCACTTCTTTTAAAACGGTGTCCTGTTTCCATATTCATACGACCTGTATTTATACGTTTCTGTTTTAAATGTTATTTTAACATCATGGTAACGCTCTTTATTTAAAGGATGTCCATGTCTCTGTACAGCAGCTGTGTTAATGTGACTGAGTGAGGAACAGCAGCAGCTCCACCTGCTGGACGACCTGCTCACTGCAGCAAGTCACCACACCTCCACCTGAGGAGGACCACCAGATTCTTTATGAGAACATCATAAAAAATACAAAAGTTTATGAAGAAAGAAGAGGATAATATATAATAAAGCTGAGTTACATGAATTAAATCATTAATAAATCATGTGTTTTACTCTTTACTATAAGTTATAAATGGTGTAGCTCATTAGTCAGATTAATGAGTAATAAGCATTAACTTGATCTTGCCAAATAGTGATCCTGCATGAGAACTGTGGTATAACTTGTTTATAATTGTTTATTGATGTTTTATATAGTTTCAACAATCAAATTAATAACCTGATCTAAACATTTATAAATCTGTTATAAGGGTGGAAATGAAATAAATAAAAAGCATTAAAATATAACTGAGGAGGTTTCATTCATGTTTTTCACATGTTTTATGTTTATTTTATGGTTCACTTCACAATAAGAGTCCTCTTATAAAAGACCCAGACACCTGAGACTCTGACTGGTCCAGACCCAGACCTGAGACTCTGACTGGTCCAGACCCAGACCTGAGACTCTGACTGGTCCAGACCCAGACACCTGAGACTCTGACTGTTCCAGACCCAGACCTGAGACTCTGACTGGTCCAGACCCAGACTGAGACTCTGACTGGTCCAGACCCAGACCTGAGACTCTGACTGGTCCAGACCCAGACCTGAGACTCTGACTGGTCTAGACCCAGTTGAGACTGTGACTGGTCTAGACCCAGACACATGAGACTCTGACTGGTCCAGACCCAGACACCTGAGACTCTAACTGGTCTAGACCCAGTTGAGACTCTGACTGGTCTAGACCCAGACACCTGAGACTCTGACTGGTCTAGACCCAGACACCTGAGAACAGGAAACAGTCTGAGAGTGAAAACATGCAGCTGGAAGAATCAGAGAAGAAGAGTTCAATATTCACTTAGAGCAGGAGAGGTCGCACAGCAGGTAGACCTTCACACACACACACACACACACACACACACACACACACACACACACACACACACACACACACACACACATACACTTAGTGACCAGTGGTTTTGTCCAGGCCTCTAATAACCTGCAGACTGCAGCCAAGGGCAGCACCTGAACACCACACACAC
>NW_019525299.1:130196-131132 GCF_002814215.2 Seriola lalandi dorsalis
GTGTGTGTGTGTGTGTGCGTGTGTGTGTGTGCGTGTGTGTGTGTGCGTGTGTGTGTGTGTGTGTGTGTGTGCGTGTGGACCCATTTTCAGCTGCTGCAACATGAACAGCAGCAGCTGTAATAGAGGGCTGAGGCTAACACTAACAGGAGTTCTGTGCGTTGTGTAGCTGATGTGTGGCGCTTGGTTTCGACCTGTTTGCAGCTCGTACGGGTGGAGCTACTGTTCAAGGATCAACGTGCACCAGATACCTGTTTGTGGCTATGGCCACATGCACTGGAGGTCACCTGTCCGTTGGTCAACAGGAGCCTTGTACAGGGAGCGTAAGCCCCTGGGGAAGGGCCCCTGCCTTGATAGGCTGCTTTCTTTCCCAGAGTCTCTAAGTCTCCCAACTCTGGGGTCTTCAGAGACAGCAGGATGTCCTCCTCACCCTGCCACTGTCCCACAGCAGGAGAGACAGCCAGTGAAGGAAAGACGCACTGACCTCCACCCTGATATTCTAGCTCTGCATATCAGAGCTGTCGCCTTTGTGTCGTTCGTTTGATGCTGTAGGAAAATTAATAAAGGAACCTGGAACACGTCTTTTTCTTAAATGTGTTTTGAAAGTGACTATTTCAAATGTGTGTGATGGTTTTCTACAGGCACTGTCCTCTGATACAAGTAAAAGTCACAGGCGACATTTTCTTTCAGTAAAAGCACAAAAGTATTAACATGAAAACAGGTGGAGTATCAAAGTAAAAGTCTCATGTCAGAATAATGTAAATCATACGACTGGATTGTGATTATTGATGTTTTAATGTGTCAACAACTTTCATGTTGCAGCTGCTGAAGATGAGACTCATTTTAAGGACTTAGATGGAGCTGATCTCACCTGTAATAAAACATCAGGATTCAACAAACAAAACACAACAACCAGCTTTTAGCAACAATGATGGAGAC
>NW_019525299.1:134299-136127 GCF_002814215.2 Seriola lalandi dorsalis
ACATACAGTCACATGACCTTTGAACTCCACTGCAGCTGTAACAAACTCAATAGTTTAAAACATTAGAGTTCATATTTCATAGTCCTCAGCCATTATAGTTAATATCAGTGCTTTGTTCCAACAGCATCACTTATTTAGAAGTAACAAATTAAATATTTTTTACAAAGACTATCGAAAAGTATCAAAATACATATTGGTATCGGTATCGAAACAGAAATTTGGTATCGTGACAACCCTAGTGTGTTGTTTCACAGTCATTCAGTTCTGTAAATACATGTGGAACAATCCAACAATGTGTTGACATATAAAATGTACTTTTGAATACTTCAGTATTTTTAAAATCAAAAACTGAACGTTCACTTGTATTGGACTTTGAGTCAAGTAAAGATGTTGGAATTCTTCCACCTCTGATGTTAACTGACCTTTTCTGTTTAACCTTTTAAAATACTGCAATTTACCAATAAAATCCTAATTGATAAATTTAAAAATTTAATTTTAGAAATTTAATTAATATGTAGTTTGTGTCTGAATTATTTTTAAAAACGTATACAGTGGCTGCTTTATTGGAATATATTATGGTCACCATCCTTTCTAATACTGTCACTGGTTAGCTGTAAGGTCCGTGGTTAGCTGCTGTTGAGTCACTAGTTAGCTGTAGGGTCACTGGTTAGCTGCTGTTGAGTCACTAGTTAGCTGTAGGGTCAGTGGTTAGCTGTAAGGTCCGTGGTTAGCTGCTGTTGAGTCACTAGTTAGCTGTAGGGTCACTGGTTAGCTGCTGTTGAGTCACTAGTTAGCTGTAGGGTCAGTGGTTAGCTGTAAGGTCCGTGGTTAGCTGCTGTTGAGTCACTAGTTAGCTGTAGGGTCACTGGTTAGCTGTAGGGTCAGTGGTTAGCTGTAGGGTCACTGGTTAGCTGTATTGTCAGTGGTTAGCTGTATTGTCACTGGTTAGCTGTAGGGTCACTGGTTAGCTGTAGGGTCAGTGGTTAGCTGTAGGGTCAGTGGTTAGCTGCTGTCGAGTCACTGGTTAGCTGTAGGGTCAGTGGTTAGCTGCTGTAGGGTCAGTGGTTAGCTGTTGAGTCACTGGTTAGCTGTAGGGTCAGTGGTTAGCTGCTGTAGGGTCAGTGGTTAGCTGTTGAGTCACTGGTTAGCTGTAGGGTCAGTGGTCAGCTGTAGGGTCAGTGGTTAGCTGTAGGGTCACTGGTTAACTGTAGGGTTAGCTGCTGTAGGGTCAGTGGTTAGCTGCTGTAGGGTCACTGGTTGGCTGTAGGGTCAGTGGTTAGCTGTTAGGGTCAGTGGTTATGCTGTAGGGTCAGTGGTTAGCTGTAGGGTCAGTGGTTAGCTGTTAGGGTCAGTGGTTAGCTGTAGGGTCACTGGTTAGCTGTAGGGTCACTGGTTAGCTGTAGGGTCACTGGTTAGCTGTAGGGTCAGTGGTTAGCTGTAGGGTCAGTGGTTAGCTGCTGTCAGGTCTGGGGGACACATAACTGCAAGTGTGGGCTGTTGGTGAGAGGTTAACCAGTTTGACATTCTTTAGTTAACTCCATGGGCTTTTAGTTTTGCTAGTAGCTCTCAGAGACAAAAGCTGGAAACCTGCCATGTTTAAATAACTGTGGACTAGGGTTGTCATGATACCAAATTTCTGTTTCGATACCGATACCAATATGTATTTCGATACTTTTCGATACTTTTTGTAAAAAATATTTCATTATATTATGTATTGCCTTAATGGGTTATTTAAATATTTAAAGAATGTAATTACATTTTTAAAAATATATTTTTTAATGTATTTATTAACCATGGACATGTTTTAGCTCTCTGTTTGCAGGCTACT
>NW_019525299.1:136404-138936 GCF_002814215.2 Seriola lalandi dorsalis
ACTCGCTGGCCTCGCTGTGCTTAAAGAGACAGGCTCCAATTTACCAATTCATTTGCATTCAATAAAATAAAATAAAAGTACCGTTTGTTTTTAAATGCCGGTATAGTACCGTTTTCAAAACTCTAGTATCGCGGTACTATACTGGTACCGGTATACCGTGCAACCCTAGTATGAACAACAGGAACATGTTTTATATACAGCACCAGTTATGTTTTATATTTTAATATTACTTAATGAACTCGCTGCACTTGTGGATAAAACTGGTGAAGAACTTTGTTACAGACAGGGACATAAAACTCAAGAGAAGATCAGTCCTAATGTTTTATAGTCACATTCATATTTGTGTTCATGTCTCTTTAAGAAGACGCCTCCTGAAAGTCATGTGATTTACAGTGAAGGCAGAGGAGAGGAGGAGCAGCTCTGCTCACACCAATCATTAAATACAAGGAGGGAAAACTGAAACTGAAGTTTTCTTTCAGATCAGACTGTTTAACAAGGTGTGAACTGTCCACCTGACTCTGCTGCCTCTGTGTGGACTTTGAAACAAAATAAGGATCTGTTGATTCTATGAGGTGGAGTGTCGACTTGTGTACTCGGTGTACTCTGTGTTTGTTACTTCCTGTGTTTGTGAGCTCACAGTCAGCGTTACTGGTTTCCCGCTCAGACTGACTGATGAGTGATTGTGTGGAGGAAGAGGAGGACACGGCTGAGTCTCCAGGATCCAGCTGTTTGTCTATGAGTGATCCGTCCAAAGATGATCCTTCAGCTACACGGTGAGAGACCTGCTGCAAACTTCCAGCTCTTTGTGTCTGTGCTGACGGCCGGCAGTAGAGAGAAGACAGGAAGTGAGAATAGAGATGAAGAAGAACATGCATCAACTGAAAACTGGGGATGTTGCTGTTCATGATCCCAAGTCATGAACAGCAACATCCCCCCTTTGAACTATTAATCCCAGAGTAGACAGAGGGCTTCCACATCTGGAAAGAGAGCCATTCTTAACACTAGGTCGTGCTAATGTGTAACCACATCTGGTACCAGAGCTAAAGACAGCTTATATGTGACTGTGGGATTCAGAAACATGATCAGTGACATCCTTACAGGGTTCCCGCGGGTCATTAAAAACTCTTAAAAAATAGAAAAATAAGATCTTGAATATCTTTTTACCTTAAATTTGGTGTAGGTATTAAATTTGCTATAAAAAACAAAACCAATAATATTATTTTTGTTATGGCCTTGCAGTTTCATGCCACTTGTTCCACACTCTTGTCACTTTGTTATCAAGCACATACTTTTATTTTTAAGATGGGGTTCCTCCTCCTTCAAAATAACATCATCACACCACACTTGTATCTTCAAATACCCGAGTACCCCTAACAACATATGGGTCTCGATGAGTAATTCTATCAATTATCACGTCACCAGATGCATTAGACACGTGGTCTCTAACAGCGCTGTTTTGTGAGGTCATACTGACTTTGACCTTTGACCACCAAAATCTAAGTGAACGTTTGTGCCTAATTTAAAGAAATTCCCAGAAGGCGTTATGGAGATAATGTGTTCACAAGGCTAAAAGTACATTATGTGAGGTCACAGTGATCTTGACCTTTGACCTCTGACCACCAAAGTGAAATCACTTCATCCTGGAGTCCAACTGCACATTTGTGCAAAAGTGAAGTGGCGATATTGTGTCCACAAGGCCAAGATCATGTTTTTGGAGGTGACCTTTGACCTTTGACCTTTAGCCACAAAATCTAATCACTTCATCCTTTAGTCCAAGTGAACAATGTTCCCTCACACCTGAAGGATTCACAGGCCGAGCGTCTCTGTAGCACCATGAAGCTTCACTTACGCCACATCAGCTCCACATCACAGAGGGACAGAGTGAAGAGGTTATTGCCCTTCATATTGGGATTTTGATTGTTTTGATGAGTTGTGCAGGTCCGGGCCCATTTCTGCTTAATGTGAGAATCTCCAGGAGGGAAGTAAATCCCACCTTTGTATGTTACAGCCACAGACTCTCACTCTCTCCTGTCTGCGGTGGCGTCACGTCAGTAATTCTCACCTGTTTGACTTGTTTCAACTCGTCAGGAGTTTATTGAGGATTTTTACACTGACAGTTGGAAGTCAGTTCAGTCACTTCACCTCTACAGAGCTCACAACCACAAAAAAATGTTGTTCAAATAATCTGTGAAATGTTTTTATTTAAAAAGAAATGCGTTCCTGTCCACAGAGAGAGGAAGAGGAGCGATGTCTCTGTGGAGCAGCAGCTGTCCAGCTGTGCTCTGTGTCAGGACGTCCTGAAGGATCCAGTCTCTACCAGCTGTGGACACTGGTTTTGCAGAAAGTGCTTCACCTCATACTGGGACCAGTCTGGTTCTTCAGGAGACTCCTCCTGTCCCCAGTGTGGAAAAAGACCCAGAACAAGACCTGGACTGCAGACAGCCAGTCAGACCAGCACTGAACAAAGTGAGACTGAACATCTGTATGATGATGTCATCATTCTGAAACCAGGACCTGTTGTTTTATACAGAG
>NW_019525299.1:138956-139262 GCF_002814215.2 Seriola lalandi dorsalis
CCAATCAGATCCCTCCTACATGTGTGGACAGGGTAACAGAAGTACGAGGCTTCACTGACGCCCAGAAGGAGGATTACTTCAGGAGGAGATCCAGTGATGAAGAGCTGTCCAGCAGAATCATCTCACACATCAAGACGTCCAGGAGCCTCCACATCATGTGTCAAGTCCCAGTCTTCTGCTGGATCACTGCTACAGTTCTGGAGCACATGTCGACCACAGACCAGAGAGGAGAGCTGCCCCAGACCCTGACTGACCTGTTCTCACACTTCCTGCTGGTTCAGACACAGAGGAAGAAGAACAAGTACC
>NW_019525299.1:139806-156556 GCF_002814215.2 Seriola lalandi dorsalis
TACTGAGATCTTCAGAAGAGAGAGTGTGATCTTCCAGAAAACAGTCTACTGCTTTGTTCATCTGAGCGTTCAGGAGTTTCTGGCTGCAGTCTACATGTTCCACTGTTACACCAACAGGAAGACAGAGGTGCTGGATGACTTGTCATCCCTAAAAGATGATGATGATGATGATGATGATGATGATGAACATGATGATGAACATGATGATGATTTTGATTATCAACATTATGGTGAAAGTGATGATGATGATGATGATTATGATGATGGTGATGATGATGATGGTGATGATGATTATGATGATGATGATGATGATGATGGTGGTGGTGATGATGATGATGATGATTATGATGATGGTGATGATGATTATGAACATGATGATGATGATTTTGATGATGATGATGATGATGGTGGTGATGATGATGGTGATGATGATGATGGTGATGGTGATGGTGATGATGATGATGATGATGGTGATGATGATGATGATGGTGGTGATGATGATGATGGTGATGGTGATGATGATGATGATGATGATGGTGATGATGATGGTGATAATGATGGTGATGATGATGATGGTGATGATGATGATGGTGATGATGATGAAGATGATGGTGCTCATGGTGAAGATGATGGTGCTCATGGTGATGATGATGATGGTGATGATGATGATGGTGATGATGATGATGATGGTGGTGGTGGTGATGATGATGATGGTGATGATGATGGTGCTCATGGTGATGATGGTGATGAAGATGGTGATGATGGTGATGATGATGATGATGAAGATGATGGTGCTCATGGTGATGATGGTGATGATGATGATGATGATGAAGATGATGGTGCTCATGGTGATGATGGTGATGATGATGAAGATGATGGTGCTCATGGTGATGATGATGATGATGATGAAGATGATGGTGCTCATGGTGATGATGGTGATGATGATGGTGATGAAGATGATGGTGATCAGGATGATGCTCAACTTTCTGCCAGTGTCAGTGATTCATCCCTGGATAAGTTCCTGGGGGCAGCCATGAAAAAATCCCTCTACAGTAGAAACGGTCACCTGGACCTGTTTGTTCGCTTCCTTCATGGCCTCTCTCTGGAGTCCAACCAGAGGCTCTTAGGAGGTCTGCTGGGTCAGACAGAGAACAGTCCAGAAACCATCCAGAGAGCCATCAACAACCTGAAGAAGATGAACAGAGATGATATCTCTCCTGACAGAAGCATCAACATCTTCCACTGTCTGACGGAGATGAAGGATCATTCAGTTCATCAGGAGATCCAAGAGTTCCTGAAGTCAGAGAACAGATCAGAGAAGAACCTCTCTGTGATCCACTGCTCAGCTCTGGCCTACATGCTGCAGATGTCAGAGGAGGTTCTGGACGAGTTGGACCTGTATGAGTACAACACATCAGAGGAAGGACGATGGAGACTGATCCCAGCTGTGAGAAACTGCAGGAAGGCTCGGTGAGTCCAGACATGATCAAAACAATTATTGATCGTTAGATTAGATCAGTAGTTTAGTCAAATTCTGATACTTACAATATCCTTTCCTTCTTAGTTTTACATCAAAAACTTTACACTAAATTGTGTTTTTTTCCGTTGGATTATTTATTTTAAGTTAATGAAACTCTATAATTTTAATCAATTGTCTGTTGTCAATTGTATTCTACATTCTTTTGTTAACTCTCTGTTGTTTTGAGTCTTTTTGGTTTCATGCAAGCCTGATGAATCAAATTAAAGCAGGACTCCCCTTTCAGGGGCCTCATGTACAAAGCTGTGTGAAGAATTCATATTGAAACATTGCACATGCACGAAACTGGAAACCAAAGAATTCAGGTGTATGAAACTGTGTGCATGCAGGATTCCATGCACATTTTCTTTGTACATATCCCAATCAACGCACATGAACAAATACCACACTCCACCCTCTCTCCGCCCTTATTTTACTATGTTAATGAGTATAAATGCCTGGACTACCCTCTCTACAGAATAAGGAAAATGAAAAACCAAGCGGTAAATCAGCCAAAGAGAGACACTTGAGCAAGTACAAGAAGGGAAGGAGCATAGAACTGTTTTTATTACAAATTGTCTGATTTTATTGTAATGGATTTTATATTTTCTCTTACCACAGACTTACTGATTGTCAACTCTCAGACACTCACTGTGAAGTCGTGGCCTCAGCTCTGAAGTCCAACCCCTCCCACCTGAAGGAGCTGGACCTGAGTGACAACCAGAAACTGCTCGATTCTGGAGTGAAGCTGCTCTCTGCTGGACTGGAGAGTCCAAATTGTAGGCTGGAGACTCTGATGTAAGCTCACTGACTGGGGCTGTTGAACTCTCCCGATATTGGCTGATATATATATATATATATATATATATATAGTCACTCTGTCACTCTGCTCATTTTAGACAAAGATCATTGATTAGGACATATGTGATCGATTATCAATGATTTTATCTACATCTTTTATTCTTTATTCAGATTGGAGGACTGCAGTTTGTCAGAGATCAGCTGTTCTTCTCTGGCCTCAGCTCTGAAGTCCAACCCCTCCCACCTGAAACACCTGCACCTGAGTAACATCAACCTGCGGGACTCAGGAGTGAAGGGTCTGTGTGGTTTTCTGGAGAGTCCAGACTGTCGACTGGAGACTCTGGGGTCAGTTCACTGACTGTTACTTTTACTAAATGTAATTTATCTTGAAGTGAAGTAATTTATTATTTTTTATTTATTATTAACTGTTATGATTATTACCAATGAGCTACTGGACACATGGATTTCCACTTGGGGATAAATAAAGTATATCATTCATCATATATCTTTTATTCCTTATTCAGGTTGAGTCACTGCAGTTTGTCAGAGATCAGCTGTTCTTCTCTGATCTCAGCTCTGAAGTCCAACCCCTCCCACCTGAAACAACTGGACCTGAGTAACAACATCAACCTGCGGGACTCAGGAGTGAAGGGTCTGTGTGGTTTTCTGGAGAGTCCAGACTGTCGACTGGAGACTCTGAGGTCAGTAGAGGGGCGGAGTCAGTCCCTTCTCCTTTCAGCAGTGTCGTACTAAACACAGTATCAGGCAAAGATCCAGTGTTTCCTGTAAACGTCCAAACTCCTCAGTGAAGCTGTGAGAGGAGAACGATGACAGGCATGTCAGCCAATCAGATGTCAGTTATCATGAGCAGATCAGGGATACCAACAGGGTCACTCATCTTAATCTGAGCTTAACTCTGGTTTTCAGTCTAACAGATGCTGGCTCACTTTGTGGCGTGGTACATCGCCATGGTAACAGAAGTTCATTAACAGGCTCACCTGCCCTGAAGCAGGATTAATTCAAGACATCACCTTAGACTTTCTAACCAGCCAATCAGCTCTCTGGAAAAACACTGACACGATCCCAACGTGGACAAAATACTGTATTCAAATGAAATGAGGACAATGAGTGAATGAATGAAAAGCCACTGCAAATAATGAAGTGAGTAGAAATGTGGTTGGATCCTCAGCAGTCATTATTACCTGTGACAGCATGGAGCTCAGACTGAACAGACTGCTGGTACACAACAGTGAGAGGATGGAGGTTTATTCTGACTTGAGCTAACAGGGTTCAGTTTCCGGTCGTGAGGGAGAGAAGTGCTCATCTCCGCCCAAAGCTCCACCCAAAACTATTAAAACAACCTTCTGATCAAGATATGATGAAGGAGACGCCACTTTAATTCAGACGAGGAACTAATGTTATATTTTAAACATTAACACAGCAGCAACCAACTACTTTCTATGTAAAGATGTAATGGAGTAATGGCGTCCTGAGCAGAGAACGAAGCCACGCCCCCTCTCTGTGATGTAATCTGAGTTTCTCTGGTCTTTGTTTTGGTATCCAGTCTGGTAGTGTGTGCAGGACCACGGCTCAGATCCTGGTCGGCTGCCGGACCGTCAAAACGTCCAGAAGGTTTTAAAAGTCTTTTACCGGCATGATCATATTGTTTGTTCCCACAGGGTCGGCAGGAACAGGGTGATTAAAGCTTCCAGAGACAAAACCTGTGAGTACTGAAACTCTGTGTGCTATTCATCAATCTGTTGTCAATACAAACCTCTGCTCAGCTCCTACAGAACTACAGACTGTTCGCTTGGAGGGAGTCTGGATCCTTCCGGTCAGAACTGGTCCTGGATTTACTGCGTTTACTGCACCACTGCAGTACTTCAGAAAAGACTCTGAAATAACAGGATGAAGAACTACTCTGTGCTGGTTAAAGCTTAGTGCTGGAACAGGACTGTTGTGCATCACTCCTGACTTGGACTTGTCAGTTCAGTCTGAGATGGTGGTTTCGACAGTCCTGTCAGCATTATTGTGAACTCACATCGTCTCTGGTTGATATACAGCCAATAGAAAACCGTGATGACAGCAGGTTTTGAGCTGCTGCTGTTGGACTCTGCTCACATGCTCTGACTTCATCTCTGACTCGGATCTGATGAAGAGAGGAACAACAAAAACTGATTTCTGACATCTGCCGTGTGTCTTCTCCTCCCATCAGGTGACTCTGATGTCAAGCTGGATTCAAACACAGCAGACACAAAGCAGGAAGAGATGGAGGACGACGAGTCGGAGGAGTCGGAGGATGACGAGTCGGAGGAGTCGGAGGACGACGAGTCGGAGGAGTCGGAGGAAGATGAGTCGGAGGAGTCGGAGGAAGACGAGTCGGAGGAGATGGAGGATGACGAGTCGGAGGAGATGAAGGACGACGAGTCGGAGGAGATGAAGGACGACGAGTCGGAGGAGATGGAGGACGACACAAAGCTGATGAAGGTGAGAGAAAAACCAATGTATCCTGATATTCCAGACAGATTTAATGTCTCACAGGTTTTGATTACACTGGGCACACCAGTCTTCTCTTCTGAATTTATCAACCAATCTGACATCGAGACTAGTGTTACAGCATTGTAACAGAAGTGCAGAGCAAAGTGCAAAACCTCAGACCTGTGTCAGGAAAGTCATTTGTAGTTAAAGGCTGAAGTGAAGAGATCAGTCTGATATCTGTAGGTGGTGTGTTCCATAGGAATGGGGCATAATTGATAAAGGCTGTGTCTCAAACCAGATACTTCAGTCAGTACACTCACATGTGTACACTGTGTACTCATATAGTACACTGTACTATATGAAATGTATAGATCAGCAGGGAAACTATAAACATATAAACATGTATACATGATACATGATAACAACATATATAAACATGTTGTAACCTCAGCAGAAACACTTCTAGCTACTGTATTAATATTCACCTTATTCTATTATTCTTATTCTAATTACTATTCACCACATTATGTGGCTCCGACTACTTTCACACCGTTCGTCTCATTCTCGTGGACACGATATCTCAGTAACACCGTGACAGAACTTCTTCACATTTGGCTCAAACATCCACCAGGACTCAACAATGAACAGATTAGAGTTTGGTGGTCAAAGGTCAAAGGTCAGTGTGACCTCACAAAACACTTTTAGCCATTACTTCAACCAGCAATGGTTCATATTCACAGGATGTGACCTGGAACTAGTCTGAGTGGCGGAGGGATACGACCAGGAGGAGGAGATTGTACTTTACTTTTATACTTTCATAACTTATTCAACGGGTATTTGATGTCTTGATGTTCAAGCCTGTTGCAGCTTCATGTCTGATCATCAGAAGCCTCCAGCGGCTGCAGAATCTGCTGCGTCAAACACTCAGATGTAAATAATAATCATCTGTAAGTGAATGACGGCAGCTCACACCTGTGACAGTCAGTCCATGCAGAGAATATTTGTTTGCTTCACTCAACACGAGTTGATTATAGTAGTAGATCAACAGCTGATGTTGTTTCTCTCTGTATCACAGCCTCCATCAAGCTTCACACCTGAACTGAGATCAGAATCTACACAAGTCTCATACAGGTAAACATGTAATAAACTCATTTAACCTTGTTCCTCCTCCACAGCTTCCCTCAGCCTCTGCAGTGTGGGGGTCTCATGGCTCTCGTCCCCCTCGCTCTCCTTCACTGGCCAATGTGTTACTGTGTGAAGAGACAACAGCTTCTGATGACCACAGCACAGCTGGATCACAGCTGGATCAGCTGTCAGTCAGCTTTAACAGCTGTACTTGTTTGTCTCCTTCGTCCTCTGGTCTCTCATGAAGTGGACAGATTCAGTGTAACAGGTCCACTGGGCTCATTCAGCCTTCTGTGTCCTACAGGTTCAGGTGTCCTGGTCCGGGCGGGTTCCAGTGTACTTCAACTGGACTGGTGTTTGTTATGGATCAGGAGGCGGAGCTGCTCTACAGGACTGTCCAATGGGACGAGAGCCTCCTCCAATCAGCTGGCAAGGCGGCTGCAGGGCCGCTGATCAGTATCCAGTGTCCTGAGGATGCCGTCCGTCAGCTCCACCTCCCACACTGTGAAACAAAGGATGGTGAGCGAATGATAGTGTCTGTTACAGCACTGATGAAACTCTGTAGTCCTGTTGGTGCCCCCTTCAGGCTGCAGGGTTCATTACAGCTCAGACGTTTGTTGGTTTCATTATGAACCAGACAGTGTAACAGTTACAGTCTGATGACCGTAACAAACATGGAGGAACTGTGGACCTCACCCTGACTGACTGAGAGCAGTCTGACCTGCAGCAGCACAGCCACAATCCCTCACCGGCTTCCCACCCTCCAACGGTTGTTTGATGAATTGCGTGAACTGTTTAATTCTTCAGTGACTAAGTTTCCTAGACGTAGAATCAGACGATCGCTGCTGTTGTACCAGATGTTGAACGTCTCTGTGTTTCCACAGCTCTGCTCTCTGAAGGTCTGCTGTCTGTCGTCCACATCACTGATGATGGAATGAGCGTCATCGACCCGCTGGAGATCACAGACACTCATGTGATCGTCAAAGTCCCTCATCTCTCCTGCTTTGGCCTGGTCTGGGCTTGGGAGCTTTTACTGAGGCTTCTGGACAACAAGAAACCAATTAGCTGCCAAGTTTTGCTGTTCCGACCACCAAACCAAATAACACGGAAGCAAAGCCTCAATGTGCATCTGCTGCCAAGTAACGTCCTTCTGGATGAGGTAAGAATGTAGGAAATGTTACAGCGTCACTGTCAGTCTCACCAGTATCAGATTCTGTGATAAAGTTACTCACGTGATGAAGTGGTATTTTGTTTTTACGCCTCCATACGTACGACCGTCCGTCTCATTCTCGTGGACATGATATCTCACTAACACCTTGACGAAACATTGAGAGTGCAGGATTCACCTGGTCCAGGTGAGTCCTGGTCCAGGTGAGTCCTGGTCCAGGTCTTAGTGATGCTGCTGTAGATGTGTCCTGAGCCGTTTCTCAGTGCAGAGTGCACAGAGTCCGACTTTATTTTATTGGAGTGTGTTGGTGTATTTGACACAGAAGCTCAGAGAGGCAGAGCTGTTGTTCAACTGTCCAGAAAATCACGTACTTTTACTTCTTCTTCTCAGACTAACGAGCAGCAACAAATATCATATTTCAACTCGGATCAAATTTCATCTTTTTGTACTGGGGCGACGGCGCTCTCTGACGGCTCTCTGACGGCTCTCTGACGGCTCTCTGACGGCTCTCTGACGGCTCTCTGACGGCTCTCTGGCCGCTCTCTGATCGCTCGCTGATCGCTCTCTGACGGCTCTCTGACCGCTCTCTGGCCGCTCTCTGGCCGCTCTCTGATCGCTCGCTGATCGCTCTCTGACCGCTCTCTGGCCGCTCTCTGGCCGCTCTCTGATCGCTCGCTGATCGCTCTCTGATCGCTCTCTGGCCGCTCTCTGGCCGCTCTCTGATCGCTCGCTGATCGCTCTCTGATCGCTCTCTGACCGCTCGCTGACCGCTCGCTGATCGCTCGCTGATCGCTCTCTGGCCGCTCTCTGACCGCTCTCTGACCGCTCTCTGACGGCTCTCTGACCGCTCTCTGACCGCTCGCTGATCGCTCTCTGACCGCTCTCTGACGGCTCTCTGACGGCTCTCTGACCGCTCTCTGGCGGCTCTCTGACGGCTCTCTGACCGCTCTCTGATCGCTCTCTGACCGCTCTCTGACCGCTCTCTCCCGGCAGGACGGTTCTCACATCTGCCAAAACGCCGGAGCAAATTTCCAAACAGGCGTGATCTGGATAAACTGACTCATATTTGAAGTCGTAACGGAAAAACATGAAAACTTAATGAAGTGATATAATTACGGTCGTAGAGTGAAATTAGTTTCAGCTTTGAGTCTGGCTCACAGTCCTGGTGAAATGCATTCTGGGATAGTTAGCTGTCTCAAGTCCACACAAGTCACGTAGTGATGCGTCCGGGATAAAACTTCAGATATGTGATCTGTACTTGAAGCTGAGACTGATGACGTTCCACAAGAACACAGAAGAACACAGACTGAGAAACGTTGGACTCAAGGATAGACCAATTAGATTTAGGTGGTCAAAGGTCAAAGGTCAGTGTGAACTCACAAAACACTCTGACAAATGTTTAATATTTTCTATGACCACGGGGAGGAGATTCTAGTTTTATTTTTGAAGCTGGACAAAACGGAGATGATTAAATGGAGATGGACAAATGTTGGACAAACAACACAGTGGTGGGTGGGTGTGGCCAGGAGAGGATGTGGTCGTGGTTTGTTAAACATCAAACAACAAAGTCACTCAGAGGGACAGATCATCGCAGGTCTGTCTTTTTCCTCGTCCTCACCGTCCTGTTCGTCCAGCCCGGTGAAGCTGACCTGTTTTATCGGGCTCTGCTGAGGACGAACCCTCTAATGAAATGTTCTGATTGTTCTCAAGGTGAAGGCAAAGCAGGAGGATTGTGTGCTCATCCGGAAGCCTTCCAAATGCACACTCATCAAAAATCAAACTTACACCGTTCACTGTCCGAAGGCCCATAAAGTCCAGCCTCAGGTGAGTGTTTCAGAGTGAAGCTGATGTCGGTTACTTCAAGACACTGACCCTGGTGCTGCTGCTTTTCAGAAAGATGACTTTGACCTGGACTTTGGACCAAATTATCCCCCGACGTTTGAGATCATCCTGCCTGCAAACATAGAGGAAACCACTGTGGCGGTCCGAGACCAGGCGGAGACAGCTGTCTGGGAGTGTGAGGTTCACCTGCCAGGTAAAGCCTCGGATCCTCTTTTATTCTACAGTCACTTGAACCAGCTTTAAAGGGTCTCACTGGCCAGTGTATCCAGCCAGTGAGAAAAGTAGGACTGAGGAGCTTTGTGAAGAATAAGGACTGTAAATCTGTGTCTTTGAGAAAGTGTGACAGTCACTTCTCCTCCAGTTGTTTCTCCACATCTCGTTCATGTGGTTTTAACTGGTCAGCCGGTCACACGGTCACATGTCACTGTCCCGTGTTGTGCTGGTCACGTTAGATCAGAGTTGACACTGAAGAAACGGTGTTTGATGGATTTTACAGAGTGACGGTCGGCCTGGTGTGATCGCTGTGGACTGCTGACTGGTTACCTCCACATTTCATTAGCTGTGTATATAAGGCTCAATTCTCAGCTCAGCAACATTTATCATCAGTGATTCAATTTGCTTATACACTAGAGATGTGCTTATTGAACACAAGTATGTTTCTAGTTCATCTTCCAGGTCCTGGTCCAGCAGGGACTCCGAGTGTCTCAGCAGGGACTCCGAGTGTCTCAGCAGGGACTCCGAGTGTCTCAGCAAGGACTCCGAGTGTCTCAGCAAGGACTCCGAGTGTCTCAGCAGGGACTCCGAGTGTCTCAGCAAGGACTCCGAGTGTCTCAGCAGGGACTCCGAGTGTCTCAGCAGAAGAGAAGCTGAAGTCTGTTCGGACTCAGTTCATCGACAGAGTGTCAGGACCTGTTCTTCGTGAGCTGCTGGATAAACTCCTGGACTGCGAGGTGTTAACTGGCGGTGAAATGGAGTCTGCTGCCGCGACAACGGGCAGGGCAGAGAAAGCTCGAGAGGTGATCGACATGGTGCGAAGAAAAGGACCGGCAGCCAGTTCAGCTCTGATTGATGTTCTGTGTGAGGTGGATCCATACCTGTCATCACAGCTGGACCTAACGTGAAGAGGAAACTTCTTTCATTCTTTAGTTTTACCTTCAAACGCTCCAGACATGAATCTGTGTTCATGTTCTGGAAACGAGACTCTGTCCTGCTGGGACTCACTGAACATTGGTGTATCAACTTGCTGTACAGTTACTGAAAGTTTTGAGATTTAAGATCAATAAATGACAGTTTTCTTCTGCCTGTTTCCTGACTTCAGTCAAACTTGAATCCATAACTCACACTATGGGATGCTAACTTCAGCTGGTGAAAACAGGCTGAAAACCTCTGACTGAATAACATCTCAAATCTGTGACTCACTCTATCCTTTGTCCTGATTGGTTGGCAGATCATGGTAGCCACGCCCTAAAGCACACCCTGCTTTTATCATCTATTTGACTTTATAAATAACATTCATGTGTTAATGACCCATATGCTGCAGGAACTCTGCTTTTGATCCTCATGGAGAAGGTGGTCGAAGGTCAAAGGTCAGTATGACCTCAGAAAACACTTTTTGGCCATAACTCAAGAGTTGACGCAGCGATCATGACAGCAGGTGTGTCCACACACATACCTGTAGTACATCCCAGTACAAGGACCTGCAGCTAACCTTTAACCTACATGAGCTTCCTACACCCACACGCCATGTTGTCTCAGCGGCCATCTTGAATACTTTCTTTTTTTACTGCCACTTTGTTCCTAGTTCCTAGCTCAACAAGAACTTGTTTTATTTATTGAAACTATTTTATTTCATTTTATTTTTTGTTAAACGCGACCTCAGACTTCAGACTGCACTATTGTTTTCATTACTTGAATTTAATTTAGAATTTGGTCATTTTTGGTGAAAACAATAAAAATGTTGGAATGAAAAAATTTGTGTTTTTTCATTGAGATACATAAATCAGCAAATGTAAATTGCTATATAAGCCAAATAATGGGAAAATAACCGATAATCCAATCGAATCCAATTGAAAAAGTGAATCATTAGATTAATCGATTACAAAAATAATTGTTTTGCCCAGCCCTAATATACACTTCGTAGATTAGACATGGTGTGTTTTGTGTTGCCTCATTGTAGGTAAATGTCTTCTACAGGTGAGTTTAATGTTGTGAATAGATCCTTCATCTTTGACTTACTGTTCCTGTGGTAAGAGCTTGTATGTAGCGTAGTTTGTGCAATTAGCATAATTAGCTAATTATCAGATAAAAATAAAATGGAATCACATGCTATGGCCTTTGCAGTCACTAGATCTCGACCAGATAGTTGAAAGGCACCAGGACAGATTCAGGATGATTGAATGTATATATTTCTTTCTTACACGATAATAAGCAATAACAAGGAAAGTGAAGGACACACTGACAGGTGGAGGACAGACAGGAGAGAGGACATCTGTCTTTTCCTGACCCTTCATTACTCACAACATTAATACCAAATTAATAATAGTAGTAGTTTAATGTTGCACGTATAGGATCAGGCAATATCACTCCTGCAGCAGCCTGCAGAGGGCCACAGCTGTGTATTATCAACAGCAATGATTTTGTTTGAATAAATATGGAACATGGCTCAAATAATAAAGTAAGTAGTTGGCTTCATGTATTTATAAGAGCTGTCATACTCACACTTGGCTTGTTGTCCTCTTCTATCCTGCTGCCACCACAAGAGGGCGCTGAAGTACGTGGTGGATGCAGCAACTGTGGCGCTCACCCTGTGTTTGGTAAGTTATGGTGTAACAGCCACACAGCAACTGTAACCTGCTGTAACAGCCTGCACCGACGTTTACTTACTGACGTGACAGTCAGAGCGGCAGCCATTTTGTTTTCAGGTTGTTATAAACCTCTGTAATGTCTTGACGGAACTTCTTCAGATGTGGTGCAAACATTCAGTTGGGCTCAAGGATGAAGATGACGATGGTTTTGTGGCTCAAGGTCAAAGGTCAAAGGTCAAGATCAGCGTGACCTCACAAAACACTTTTTAGCCATAAATCAAGACTTCACAGCAATTATGACAAAATTTCACACAATTGGTTCCTGTTTTATTTTTCTGGATGAACAGGGATGTGACTGGAGGTGAGTCTAGTTTTGACTGTGTGGTGCTTGAACACGTCTTCCACCGGTTTATAGTCAGAAACAGACTGAGAGTCTCCAACACGACCACCAGGGGGCGCCTGACACCTGATGATGTTTTTATGAAGATCTACATCAACACACGAAGGAGCAGGTGTGAGTCGAGACAAAGGTGAAAAATAATAAAAAGAGACGATGGCGTGATGAGACGTAAAGAGAGAAGAAGATGGATGTAAATGAAATTGTGAACGAGGGGGAGGGAACGACTCTGACAGGAGTTTCACACGGCCGGTTACTTCTGCATTACATGTTGCAACAGAGTGTGAGGGCAGGAAACAGATGACACACTCGACGCTCGTCTGCATCACACTGATACCACAGACAGACAGACAGCAGAGGAGAGAGGAGGTGCACCACGGCAGAGGAGAGAGGCTGGAAACCAAGAAAACAGAAGAGAGAAGAAACAAAAGGAGACGAGAGGAGGTGGAGAAGGATGAAGACGAGATAAAGGAGAGGCTGAAGTTTGAAGCCCTTTAAAAAAGAAGAGCAACAAAAAGATTCAAACACAACGCACAAGAAAAAAGGAGGTGAGGAGGAGGAGACTGAAAAGAGAAGAAAGAGAAGAAAGTGGATGACAAGAAGAGGAGAGCAGAGGAGGAAGCAGAAAGTCAGAGAAGAAAAACAAGGAGGCGAGAGAGGAAACGTCGAGAATAGTGGAGCAAGAGGGGAGGAGGAGAAAGAAGAGGTGAGGAAAGGAGGAGGAGGAGAAAGAAGAGGTGAGGAAAGGAGGAGGAGGACCTGCACAAGTGTCATGGAGGAGGACATCAGGAAACAGGGGATGCTCTACCTCCAGCAGCAGAGGTTTGGGAAGGTACAAACTGTAACACTGACACACACTGCTAACAGCACAGCTAGCAACAGAGCTAACGTTAACACCACACATAACGTTATGTACAGCAACAAGAACAAGCAGGGCGACACACACACACACACACACACACACACACACACACACACACACACACACACGAGAGAGAAGCCCCTCCCTCTGCTGATCCAGGAATATAAACAGGTTTTTATTATAAAGATCAGAAATCAATTTGTTTGTAGATCATCGTGGTGAAATGTGTTTCACTGAGAGACTTTAACGGTCAGACTTCAGACTGACTGAGTCTGAATTCATCTGCTGCACAAAGCTGTTTAGTTTTACACTATCTTAAGATGGACTGTGGAGCAATGACTTCTGGGTAAATTATGACTTTTTTCAATTTAAAGAAAAGCCAATCAGGAGAGGCCGTGACTGTGACCTCATCGTTTACAAAGGTCTCAGTTTCTGTCCGTCCAAACTACAACACAACCCCAGAGTTTTCAAAATAAAACACAACCCCAGAGTTTTCAAAATAAAATAAAACATGACCTGTGTTTTCAGAATAAAACGCGCCTAGCAGCGTTTTCCAAAAGTGTCTTTCCGGTCCTCGAAAGCGTGAAAGACCAGTTTTAAAACAAAAGCGTAGCCGTGTGGATGCAGCCTAAAATATCTTTGTAAAACCGGCCCCTGGTGTGAACAGCCAAGCTGCTGCTCCTGACATCAGATTGTTCAGGCAGACCCCCCCCCCCTGGACCTTAGGGCTCCTCCCACTTTAACCCCGGAAACAGCAGCAGGGAACTTATATAGCAGGAGTAACAGTGTCAGCCATCTTGTCCATGTGAGTTTATCTCTGATTCAACAGCAGCAACTTCTGTGACTTTATTACTGTTCTCAGACCAGTGTTTCCACCTCTGTTTTCTGTGTGTGTGTAGAAGTGGAAGCGTGTGTGGTGCGTCCTGTACAGAGAAAGCTCCTGTTCGATCTCCAGGCTGGAGTTCTTTGAGTGTAAAG
The DNA here is from genome assembly GCF_002814215.2 of Seriola lalandi dorsalis. NCBI lineage: Eukaryota > Metazoa > Chordata > Actinopteri > Carangiformes > Carangidae > Seriola > Seriola lalandi. The sequence continues at coordinate 153,778 of NW_019525299.1, forward strand.
ATGGAGGGACGGTGGAGAAGAGTGACAAGAGTCTGCGCAAACAGCAGGAACACAAGAAGGTACAGTGCACTCTACTGGACTTTACTAGACTCTACTGCACTCTACTAGACTCTACTGGACTTTACTAGACTCTACTGGACTCTACTGGACTCTACTAGACTCTACTGGACTTTACTAGACTCTACTGGACTTTACTAGACTCTACTGAGACTCTACTGGACTTTACTAGACTCTACTGCACTCTACTAGACTCTACTGGACTTTACTAGACTCTACTGGACTCTACTGGACTTTACTAGACTCTACTGCACTCTACTGGACTTTACTAGACTCTACTGCACTCTACTGCACTCTACTAGACTCTACTGGACTGTACTGCACTCTACTGCACTCTACTAGACTCTACTGGACTCTACTGGACTTTACTAGACTCTACTGCACTCTACTAGACTCTACTGCACTTTACTGCACTCTACTGGACTGTACTGCACTCTACTGCACTCTACTAGACTCTACTACACTTTACTGCACTCTACTGGACTCTACTGCACTCTACTGGACTCTACTGCACTTTACTGGACTCTACTGCACTCTACTGGACTCTACTAGACTCTACTACACTCTATTAGACTCTACTGGACTTTACTGGACTGTACTGCACTCTACTGCACTCTACTACACTCTACTAGACTGTACTGCACTCTACTGGACTGTACTACACTCTACTGCACTCTACTGGACTCTACTGGACTCCACTGCACTCTACTGCACTCTACTAGACTCTACTGGACTCTACTAGTCTCTACTGCACTCTACTGCACTCTACTGCACTCTACTGCACTCTACTGCACTCTACTACACTCTACTAGACTCTACTGGACTTTACTGCACTCTACTGCACTCTACTAGACTCTACTAGACTCTACTGGACTCTACTGCACTTTACTGCACTCTACTGGACTCTACTGCACTCTACTACACTCTACTAGACTCTACTGGACTCTACTGCACTTTACTCTACTCTACTGGACTCTACTGCACTCTACTAGACTCTACTACACTCTACTGGACTCTACTGCACTCTACTGGACTGTACTAGACTCTACTGCACTCTACTGCACTCTATTACACTCTACTAGACTCTACTGGACTCTACTGGACTCTACTTCACTTTACTGCACTCTACTACACTCTACTAGACTCTACTGGACTTTACTGGACTGTACTAGACTCTACTGGACTCTACTGCACTTTACTGCACTCTACTGGATTCTACTGCACTCTACTGGACTCTACTGCACTCTACTAGACTCTACTACACTCTACTGGACTCTACTGCACTCTACTGGACTGTACTAGACTCTACTGGACTCTACTGCACTTTACTACACTCTACTAGACTCTACTAAACTCTACTGGACTCTACTGCACTTTACTGCACTCTACTAGACTCTACTGGACTCTACTGGACTTTACTGGACTCTACTACACTCTACTGGACTCTACTGCACTCTTACTGCACTCTACTGGACTCTACTGCACTCTACTAGACTGTACTAGACTCTACTGCACTCTACTGCACTCTACTACACTCTACTAGACTCTACTGCACTCTACTGCACTCTACTGCACTCTACTAGATTAGACTGGACTAGACTCCACTTTACTGTCACTGCACTGAGTACACGTACTGCACTCTACTAGACTCTACTGCACTCTACTGCACTCTACTAGACTTACTACACTCTACTGGACTCTACTGCACTCTACTACACTCTACTAGACTCTACTGGACTCTACTGCACTCTACTAGACTCTACTAGACTCTACTGGACTCTACTAGACTCTACTGCACTCTACTGGACTGTACTAGACTCTACTGCACTCTACTGGACTCTACTGGACTCTACTAGACTCTACTAGACTCTACTGGACTCTACTGGACTCTACTGCACTCTACTAGACTCTACTAGACTCTACTGCACTCTACTGGACTCTACTGGACTCTACTAGACTCTACTAGACTCTACTGGATTCTACTAGACTTTACTGGACTCTACTGGACTCTACTGGACTGAACTGCACTCTACTAGACTCTACTGCACTCTACTAGACTCTATTAGACTCTACTGGACTCTACTGGACTCTGCTCTACAATACTGTACTCTATTCTCTGGAACCCTGCCTAGCTCTATCTCCACCCTGTTCCTCTTCTATTACATTCTATTCTATATTATATTCCATTATATTCCACTGTATTCTGTTGTACTCTGCTCTACTTTACCTTGTACTTTATTGCTCTCTACTTAACTTTACTGGCTGCATTGCACCGTTCTTCTCCACTGTATTCTACTTCACTACATCCTGATGTGCTTTACTCTACTTCTCGACCCCCCCCCCTTCTCTTTTCTCTGCTGCGTCCTAATCTATCAGGAAGACTACAAGTTCAGTTTTGTAGTCTGTTACCTAGGTGATAACATCCTATCAACGTCTCCTAGGTGATCCGTCTTGCGGACTGTATCCGGGTGTCGGAGGTGGAGATGGACGGATGTCCCAGAGACACAGGACCGTTCCTGGTGGAGACCACGGAGAAGATCTACGTGTTCGCGGCAGACAGACACCAGGTGGAGGACTGGACTCACAAGCTGTGTGAGATCGCCTTCCCTGTAGGTACACACACACACACACACACACACACACACACACACACACACACACACACACACACACACACACACACACACACACACACACACACACACACACACACACACACACA
>NW_019525299.1:157621-163097 GCF_002814215.2 Seriola lalandi dorsalis
GCAATGGTTAATAAAAACACGACGACACATTTAACATGTGACACAAACAGGAAATCAACTTAAAATTGATCAAACATGAATGAAATGTAAATGTTCCCTCTCTCGGTTTGATGGTAAATGTTGTGTGTGGTTATAAATAGCAGGGTGATGACAGACACCTGACAGTCCTGAGTCACAGCTCTACTTCCTCTTTCTGTCTGAGTACACAACACAACAACAGCCAATCACACGGCAGCGTCTGTCTGACTGGTGTCTCAAACAACCAGAGGAACACAGGCTTTTATTTTGAAGGCCTGAGAATAACGTAGACTGTTAAAAACTGTTTGTCCAAACCTCATCTGGACATTTCCTCTGAAATGTGTCAGGAGCCTCCAGCTGTTTCAGGTGGAGGCTGGTGATGTAACACCAGATGGTCACAGGTGAACTTCTGTTGACGATGGTTAGTAATGATGATGGTGGTGGTTAGTAATGATGATGGTGATGGTTAGTAATGATGATGGTGGTTAGTAATGATGGTGATGGTGGTTAGTAATGATGGTGATGGTGGTTAGTAAAGGTGATGGTGGTTAGTAAGGATGGTGATGGTGGTTAGTTATGATGATGATGGTGGTTAGTTATGATGATGATGGTGGTAAGTAATGATGGTGGTTAGTAATGATGATGGTGGTTAGTAATGATGGTGATGGTGGTTAGTAATGATGGTGATGGTGGTTAGTAAAGGTGATGGTGGTTAGTAAGGATGGTGATGGTGGTTAGTAAAGGTGATGGTGGTTAGTAATGATGGTGATGGTGGTTAGTAATGATGATGTGGTGGTTAGTAAAGGTGATGGTGGTTAGTAAAGGTGATGGTGGTGGTTAAAAATGATGATGGTGGTGGTTAGAAATGATGACGTGGTGGTTAGTAAGGATGGTGGTGGTTAGTAATTATGATGGTGGTTAGTAAGGATGGTGATGGTGGTTAGTAAAGGTGATGGTGGTTAGTAATGATGGTGATGGTGGTTAGTAATGATGGTGGTGGTTAGTAATTATGATGGTGGTTAGTAAGGATGGTGATGGTGGTTAGTAATGATGGTGGTGGTTAGTAATGATGGTGATGGTGGTTAGTAATGATGGTGGTGGTTAGTAATTATGATGGTGGTTAGTAAGGATGGTGATGGTGGTTAGTAAAGGTGATGGTGGTTAGTAATGATGGTGATGGTGGTTAGTAAAGGTGATGGTGGTTAGTAATGATGGTGATGGTGGTTAGTAATGATGGTGATGGTGGTTAGTAATGATGGTGGTGGTTAGTAATGATGGTGATGGTGGTTAGTAATGATGGTGATGGTGGTTAGTAATGATGGTGGTGGTTAGTAAGGATGGTGATGGTGGTTAGTAATGATGGTGGTGGTTAGTAAAAGTGATGGTGGTGGTTATTAAAGGAGATGGTGGTTAGTTGCAGCTCTAATGCAGTTTGTCCTGACTGTGCAGATGAGCTGGACGGAGCACGGGGCGAAGCGAGGCAGCCTGCAGAGAGGAAACCGGGTGGACGAAGATGAAGGAATGGAGGACAACTCCCTGTACAGCGGCAGAGAGACAGGTACACATCTTCACCTGTCTACATGTCCTACCCGTCTGTCTACCTGTATGAGCACGAGAGCATAATCTGTTCTCTCTTCTTCTACAAGTCAGTGTGAAACTGTCATCTCCAACCAGCTCCACTTTCCCACTGTGCCGGTCAGTGAACGCATCACAGTTCACATCCTGTTCACGACAACAGACGTCATAAACTTTAATGTATTCATTGTCATCGGTCCTAAAAGGTGGAGCCCAGGAGCCAGTTTCACAAAACACCTTAAGATTTTCCTTAAAGTCTGAGTTAAGGTTTCCATAAAATGCTCACTTAAGTATTTAAGCTTTTCTCCTTATCTTAGTCATATAGTTAAGGAATCGCTTAGTCAGTTGAATCGTAAAAGACCTTAGCTACCAGAGAAAGGGAAAAAGCAAAAGGTTCCTCTGACTCTGTCTTAACTGCAGCATGACCAAGTAAGTAAGGTAATACTTGAGTAAAAAGCTTAAGGTGTTTTGTGCACCTGGACCCAGGTATTGGAACTGGCTGACTACGCCCAGCTTGTGGTTGTCACTGGTCCTGGACTGTGGTCCTGGATGCTGGTACCTCCACCACGTGTACCATCACTCCTGTCTGCTTCAAGCTGGTGGTTCTACTTCCTGTCACATGGACGTGGACTTAAAGGATCAGGACAGCTGGTCCACAGAGTCCAGCTCGGCCTCACTGAGCTGTTTGTCAGGTGACAGTCGAAGTGTTTCCTCTATTTAAAACCTGGAAATATAGAAAACTAAACGGTCCAGACTGTCTGTTCTCTGAGGCCCAACAACAAGTCCCTCCCTCCTGACGGGTCACCAGCTGCAGAACATCTGGACCAGTCTCTTAATAATAATAACAATCATAATAAGCTTTATTTTGTACAGCACATTTCATATAAGAAATGAAGCTCTAAGTGCTTCACACGAGCTCTTTAAAAGATCTCGTGACACACAGTCTTAAAAGTCTCTGTAGGTCCAGAACTCTTCAGACTCAGACCTGTGACTGAACTCCTGCAGCAGCGTTCAGTCAGAACTTCCTCTGTCGCACCTTCAACCAAACCTCACTTCCTCTTTCTCACTCTTTTCCTATCGCAGTTAAATTTAGCAGCCTGCGGCTAAAATGACACATTCATCTGCTGCGACACACACACACACACACACACACACACACACACACACACACACACACACACACACACATGCATTCTCAAAACAAGAGGGAGGAGAACAGGTTCCATCAGTGTGTTTATAATTATAACTTGATCTTTTTATTAAAGTAAAATCTTTGAATAGAATAAATGTGCAGCAGTAAAAGTAGAACATGTGCAGCAGAATTGAAAGACGTAGAAAGTAGAAAGTGTTGTGACGGACTGAAGTGAAACCATCTGTTCGTTCCTCAGAGGGAATCATTTTCAGATTTACAGTCAAATATACGAGTCAGCAGAACTTCTGCATGACTCAGCGAAAACATGAGCAGCTGCACCAAACCTGAGTTTATAGGAGCTGAAGACTCGGATCCTGTCGCTGCATGTTCAGCGATGCGTTCACTGAACGTACGACACAGGCAGAGGGGACGGAGTCCACCGTTTCCTGTCGTCAGCTCTGCTCTTCTTCTTCTGCTGTCAGGTCGTTTCGTCGTAACGTGGTTATTTGAGTTCCTGTCAGCTTGAACCAGTCTGACCTCTGACCTCACACAGCCACACTGATGTGACGCGGTCAGTGAAGCTGCACCTGTTGGTCACCTGCTGATGGACAGGTGATGAGGCCTGTTCTAGTGGGTCCACTTCCACACTGACTAAGATTCATAGACCAGAACCAGGAGATTATTATTTAGCAGACTTCTTGTAGAAAACATGATCCGGTCTCACAGACATTTCCTTCATATTTGCTGTTGCAGTTCTATAGAAGCATCACTTCTAGAAGAGTTATTCAGCCTCTATAAACACAATCAGCCAAACTCCACAAGATCTCATCATGTAACATATAAAAAGATCAAAGAGTGAAGACTGTGTCATTGAAACAAGATCTGAAGTGTGTCAGAGGAGTTACCCTTCACTAGTACTGCAGGATGTTTCCACTGTGGTTTTCACAGTAGTGTTACTGACTCTCTGAGGACCAGCTGTGTGTGTGTGTGTGTGTGTGTGTGTGTGTGTGTGTGTGTGTGTGTGTGTGTGTGTGTGTAGTGGAAACTTGTATGTGGGTGAGTTCCTGCTGCGGTGTGTGTGTGGTGCAGGGTGTTGCAGCGCTGCAGTGACCGGCAGCTGCAGGACGACCTCGACTTTTATCTACACAGGACAAACTTCCTCTTCTCAACAGGAAGCTGCTCTTCACAGCGAAGCAGAAGCAGAAGAAGAAGAAGAAGAAGAAGAAGAAGAAGAAGAGTTGTCAGTACTGACGAAGTGACAAAGTCTTTTCTAGGAACTGGAGTGTTTTTAAATCAGCAGCTTCAACAGTAACATGGACCCTGAGAGAGGAGCTGTTTACAGAGGAGCAAGTCAGCTAGTTTAACTAGTTAACCACCGGCACATAGTTAGTTATACACGATTAAACTACTCAAACACAGGCAGGTAGTTACTTAAACACAGTTATATAGTTAAACTAGTTAAACCTAGTTTAGGTTACTTAAACACTGCAGCAGAAATCCAGCCAGGAGGAAATGAAGGAGTTTGTGACGATCTTCACATCGTTGAAAGATAATGGGTTGAGTTTGGTGATAATAGTCTGAGACTGAGTCTGAGACTGAGTCTGAGTGTGAGACTGAGACTGAGTCTGAGACTGAGTCTGAGTCTGAGTCTGAGTCTGAGACTGAGTCTGAGACTGAGTCTGAGTCTGAGTCTGAGTCTGAGACTGAGACTGAGTCTGAGACTGAGACTGAGACTGAGTGTGAGACTGAGACTGAGTCTGAGTCTGAGACTGAGACTGAGTCTGAGACTGAGTCTGAGTCTGAGTCTGAGTCTGATACTGAGACTGAGTGTGAGACTGAGACTGAGACTGAGTCTGAGACTGAGTCTGAGTCTGAGTCTGAGTCTGATACTGAGACTGAGTGTGAGTCTGAGACTGAGACTCAGACTGAGTCTGAGTCTGAGACTGAGTCTGAGTCTGAGTCTGAGACTGAGTCTGAGTCTGAGTGTGAGACTGAGTCTGAGTCTGAGTCTGAGTGTGAGACTGAGTCTGAGTCTGAGTCTGAGTGTGAGACTGAGTCTGAGTCTGAGACTGAGTCTGAGTCTGAGTGTGAGACTGAGTCTGAGTCTGAGTCTGAGTCTGAGACTGAGTCTGAGTCTGAGACTTGGCCCATGTGATCAGCTGTGATCAGTGGACCTGAGCTGCAGCTCATGTGAGCGTATATTTAGCTGTTGGTGACTGTTGGGTAATGAGGTGAACCAGAACTCTGAGCTGTGTGTTTGTTCTTTTTAAAGCTCAACACACACACACACACACGCACACACACTCACACACACTCACACACACACACACTCACACACACTCACACACACACACACACACACACACAGTTTAACATTTTTTGTATAATTGAGGTCGTGATGTTCGGCTCCTGAAGCTGCTACTGTCCCCACATCCTGACACACCTGCAGCACACACACCTGTGTGTGTGTGTGTGTGTGTGTGTGTGTGTGTGTGTGTGCGTGTGTGTGTGTGTGTGTGTGGTTTCCTGCAGTAACAAGCTCAGTGTGGATTCAGTCTGAAGTCAGAATTATTTTAATTTCATTGACTCTGTATTTAATCAGGAATTATACATAATTATCAATTCATCAATTAATCAGCTGATTATTTTATTGATTCATCAGAAACAACAAATATTCAGTTTGTCACTGTTTATTGATTGTTTATACTAACTGTGTGTGTGTGTGTTTGTGTGTGTGTGTGTGTGTGTGTG
>NW_019525299.1:163265-163366 GCF_002814215.2 Seriola lalandi dorsalis
CCATCAACCTGCAGAGGATCTCCCTCCCCCACAGGCAGACCTCCGGGGGGGGGCTGGCGAGTCCAGACATCCCCCAGGCCCTGAACCTGCCCCCGCTGCCT
>NW_019525299.1:166485-166883 GCF_002814215.2 Seriola lalandi dorsalis
GGAACACTGGTCCCACTGGGAACACTGGGAAAACTAGAACAGTGGGAACACTGGGAACACTGGTCCCACTGGGAACACTGGGAACACTGGGAACACTGGTCCCACTGGGAACACTGGGAACACTGGAACACTGGGAACCCTGGAACACTGGGAACACTGGTCCCACTGAGAACACTGGGAACACTGGGAACACTGGGAACACTGGGAACACTGGGAACACTGGGAACCCTGGGAACACTGGAACACTGGGAACACTGGAACACTGGGAACACTGGGAACACTGGGAACACTGGGAACACTGGGAACATGAAGCTGTGTTTCCAGTATTGATGTGTCAGGTCTGGTGTGTGAACAGGTGTGTGAACAGGTGTGTACCAGGTGTGAACAGGTGTGTGAAC
>NW_019525301.1:0-770 GCF_002814215.2 Seriola lalandi dorsalis
AGTTTTATATTGTTTTTTCTTCTGTTCCTGTTTCTGGCTGTTGTAAACATTTTAATCTAAATCACACTGAGTTCACTTTTAATGAAATGTGCTGTTTAAACTGAATCATGTCTTCCTCTGCTGCTGCTGTCGCTGTAACGAATAAAACGTTTATTCTGCTGCCCTCTGGTGGCTGCAGCGACACACTGCTCCACATCAGGTGTACTGTAATACCATGTAGTAGCAGTGATGAAGAAACAGTATTTACTCAAGAGAAAGTCTCAACACCACAAAGTAAAAATACTCCACCACGAGTGAAATCTTCTTTTTGAAACTCTACTTCAGTAAAAGTAAATAAGTTGTCTGAGCTAAACCATTAAAGTGCACTGGGCATGTGCGAGCCGGTGTAAACAGGAAGCAGGAAGCAGACTGTCTCCTCTGCAGCTGGTTGGTTGCAGGAACAGAAAAGACAGTTGTAGCGTTAAAATGCAGAATGTAAGTGAACAACATTCATTATCATGTTAAATTCTACTTAAGTAAAAATAAATACGTTTTATCTAAATGTACATAAAGTGTCAAAATAAAAGTTTTTCTGACTAATGTAATAAATGAGATTATTAATCCTGAGTCATTGAAGCTTCACCAGTTTTTACTGTTGTAGCTGCTCAAGGTGGAGCTGCTTTAACTTACCTGCTCAGGTACTCTCTTCCTCTTTGTTCCCTTCAGGGTCTTTTTCCTCTTTTTTACTGGTTCAAAGTTGTTTTTGTTTGGAAACCACTTCCACATTCACC
>NW_019525301.1:1586-2738 GCF_002814215.2 Seriola lalandi dorsalis
TGTCCTCCCCAGCACTGTATGTTTTCATCACTGCCGTTGATTTAGCAGATTTATCTACTTTCACATTTGTACTGAAAGCATTACAGTTGTGACCAAAATTATCAGCCCCCCAGGAATTATGGAACATTTTCCTAAAATTCTTTCCAATGTTTGCAGCATTGATAAAACTCAAAATCAAACATTCACCAGTGCTTTTTAGTAGCTTTTGGTACATTTTGTAATATAAAAAAACATTTTAGGCTTGCTTTATACCAAATATAGAGAAAAATGGGGATGTCAAAAATATTAGCCCCCATGATGAGGAGGTCAGTAATATTTCCCCCCATGTGAAGTCTTGCCTTCAAAAACACACCTAATTAACCAATCAGCTTCCAAACCACACCTGTGCAGTCAATTGGCTTCCTAACAACACCTGAACATTCAACCAGCATAAAAGGACTCCAAGGAACAGGGCACTTGAACACATTATTGAGAGGGACTACTTTTGCTCACCATGCCAATGCCAAAGGAAATCAGTCTTGAGCTCAGAAAGTTCCCACAGTTAAACATGGTGGTGGGAGCATCATGCTGTGGGGCTGTTTTGCAGCCTCAGGCACAGGGAGCCTTGTTTGGGTGCATGGCATCATGAAAAAAGAAAATTATGTTGACATTTTGAGGGATAATATGCAGAAATCAGCTCGTAGTCAATCCTTAGGTCGTCGCTGGGTCTTCCAACAAGACAATGACCCAAAGCACACATCGAAATTAGTCCAACAATTCCTCAAGGATACCAAAACCAAGGTCCTGGAGTGGCCCGCACAGAGCCCAGACCTCAATCCTATTGAGAATCTGTGGAAGGTGCTCAAAGTCAATGTCCATGCTTGAAAGCCATGCAATTTGGACCAGCTGGAACAATTTGCAATGGAAGAATGGGCCAAAATCCCTCAGGAGACCTGTGCCAACCTGGTAAAGAACTACTCTAAGAGGTTGTTGTCAGTTGTGGCTCAGAAAGGATACACTATTGACTAATAATGGCCAGGGGGCTAATAATTTTGGATTTCTCATTTTTGCCCTTTTTTGTTTCAACTCATTGTATCAATAAGATATCCTAATCAAACTTGTCAACTTTTGTCTTTGTAGTGTATTTGTTTCTAAAATAACAAACAAGTGTTG
>NW_019525301.1:2788-4234 GCF_002814215.2 Seriola lalandi dorsalis
TAACACTGAGACTACCTGACATCACCTGTCACTGTAGCAGACTGTGTAATGTCCAGTCCTGTGGGTTTTTAACAGGCAGTCATTTCTTTAACAAGTAGAGACTAAATAAGTCCTGATGTTTCATACTGTTGAGTCTTACTAAAACAACACACACAGTCTGAACATGTGATGTGACCTCCCTGACCTGAGACTGGCATCAGATGATGGTGTTGTTAGAACATCTGGAAGGGTGCGTTTGATTTATTGTTCCCATTCCTGCCAAATTTGTGGATGCCTCGCTATTCAGATTGTTTGTGTCAACAATACAACAATAATAACTACTACTACTACTACTACTACTACTACTATCCTTACGATGTACTGTACTCTTTGATTATTAGAATTATAATATAGGTGAATGGTTGAAATGTCATTTTAAGTGTTGCAGTATACATCCCTATAATTATTAGAGCTCCATATTTTCCTCTTCTTCTGAATACAGGCTGTGTGCATTTCTCTGTGGACTGAGGCTTTGATACTTTCACAGTATTAATATAGAAGCTAGAGCTGATCTATAATCACACAACACACAAACATCTACCTCTAGACTATAGGGAGCTTTAAATTATGTGAAAAAAAGCAGTTATTTTCAGTTTTGGCTGCTGGGCCAGTGACAATTTTATTAGGGGCCATTGGGGCCAATGGGGGCCCAAGTGGGGCCAGAGAACAAACTTTACTGTTGTTATATGAACAGTTCTGTCACAGACAGGGATTTCTTGATGGTATTTGAGTTTCTGGCTACAATAAACATAGTGACTGTTGTTAAGTGTTTTCTTTGTTTGTTGTTGTCACGTGTCACAGTTGTTTTTTTCTGACTGAGTGGATGTGAGGGGAAGAGGGAGCGATGACAAGGTTAGGAAAGCTGATGTCTGACAGTAGGACCATGTGTGTCACTTAGTGCTGGGTCACTTTCTGGACTCTGAGCTGTTGATCCTTGGCCCAGGGTGCATCCTGACCTTATCCCACCCAGCACCCTTCTGTGGCCTGAGCTCAGCTATAAATCAGCTCTATCTGCTGCCACGACAGGAAGTCAGAGGAGACACTAATCACTACTGAGAGTCAGCACTGATATCCGAGCTGCTGGGTCAGGTTTTCAGTCTAGTTTACTAATCCATATATTTTCTGATCTTAATCAGATTTCAATAACAAATAACTAAATAATAGGGATGCCCCAATTGATCAGCCACCGATCAAGATTTTTTCATTAGAAATACGTTATCAGTAGATGTGAATTAATGATTCTAGTCACGACCACCTTAGAACAGATCACCTGTGGTTAATACTCAGGTGGGTTAGGGTTACTCTGTGTGCTCTGTGGTGTAGCCCCGCCTCCCACCTTGTTCACAGGCCACATGTCGGCCGTGTGGAACTTTTACAAAGTGTGAGACTGATAGAACACACACCACC
>NW_019525301.1:5618-6061 GCF_002814215.2 Seriola lalandi dorsalis
ACGCACGCACGCACACAGGTCAGGAGCTGCCGTTGCCATGGCAATGTGAAAATCTGCCCAGAATTTGGCTTCTACATGGCTTCAAACAACTGCAAATTATGAGAAAACCGTTACTTCTTTTCAAAAACCGAAAAGACCGTGCCAGACACTGAAGCCAGAAGTTTCTACAGTCTCTATTTTATTCAGATATTCCTTAAAATCAGTGAGTAAAATCAGTGCGAAGACAGAGTGAGATTCTTTTGAAAAAAAATAAAGGTTATTTTTTACTGCTTCACGCACTCTAGCCAACTGACGCTTTCACTCTAACTTTGAAGAAAAAGTGATTTGCACTCCTCCTTTGAGTGCTCACAGTTTGAAAAGTTTACATGTTATGTAAAAACAGTTCCTGTCTTTTTGAGAGAGCAGAAGTTTTCCTCCGTTTTATAGTTTGAATCACATTTCTA
>NW_019525301.1:6111-6752 GCF_002814215.2 Seriola lalandi dorsalis
AGTCATGTGACTGATCAGAGAGGGTGTGTGAGTGATGCTGTAGTGGTACAGTAGTCACTTCATGTAAATGGTTCTCTGTTTAACAGGGCAAGTGGAAAGAGGGACTCATAGACCTGCTATTGTTCCCTAATGATCAGGCACATACACACACACACACACACACACACACACACACACACACAGAATAGATGTGTTTGTGTGCCGATGAAGTCAGACACAGTGTGCATGAAGTCATCCTGCTCTCAGACCCCCTCGTAAGTGGAGGGGACACTAATGGCTGGTTGAGGGCACAGCAGGCAGCCTGGAGATTTTTATCTGTCCCCAGGGCCAAGGTCTAGGTCCTGGTTGAGGACTCACCATTATGCTCCACCTCCTTCAGTATGTCTCCATGTGATCACTCATGTTCTCCATCCCGTCAGTGATACAGTTATTGTGTTTCTCCCTGCATATGGTCACTCAGCTCAGTGGTGGCAGTTACATGGGGAACACAGAGGTGTGGAGTTAGCACAGGGTGCTAATTAGCTGCTTGATTGCTTGTTGGTCTAAATTTATTTTTATTTACCCTGCCTGTCAAAGTTACATTTTATGAATCCCAACAACTATGTCTACATTTTCAGAAAGAATTATTTGTCTCCTTTTTA
>NW_019525301.1:6802-54589 GCF_002814215.2 Seriola lalandi dorsalis
GGTAGAGCCAAGATCTTGTACAGGACATTGTTGGCTTCTAAGTACTCGGTTATCTTGTCGCCGTAGATTTTGTAGACTTCCTGGTCAACGACCACAAAGCGTTTGAGTGGTTTGCTGGATTTTTTAATGTCCTCCACCTGCTGTGGGTCGGTGATGTGACCCAGCAGGAGTGTGTCGTTGCACGGGTCCAGCAAGTTCTGAGCCTCAGTTACCTTGTAAGTAAAGATGATGGGGCTGACCACTGTCCAACTGGTACCCTTCTCTGTGATGCTCTCGGAGCTGCAACACAAAACACATGAGAAAAGCATTATAATCTCATGGATACTGCCAGTGCTTTCAGAGTAAGATGGGACTTAATATAGAAGTTGTTGTAAACTGGTTTTCTGTCAATACACTGCATTAAAGTGGGTAGACACAGGCATCATTTCTGAAGCCAAAATACTGACTTTAGTATGTGGAGTCAAACATAACTAGGAAAATGTAGAAGCAAAGTAGAGGTTTCTGGCAAAATCCCAACTACTTCCAAGATGCATGTGGAAAATCAGAAGAACTTATTATCAGACTGATGTGTTACGGCTTCTGGCTGGGTCTTATAATAAAGTTCTTCTGTTTACTGCGAGTGTTGCTGGAGTTTTGACCTCTTTAGGCATCAGGAAACAGGGTAGCCCAGCAATCAAACATGAATAGAGAAAAACTTGTTTTGCAAAAACTAACAAACAAAATGCATTTATCAAACTGCAGCTGAATCGAACAGCGATGTGCATATTCTTCATATCAGCTACCTACAAGCCTCACCAAGCTGTAAAAACAAGAGTTGATATCAACAGGCTCTTTGTCTCTTCCACATCAGTTTTTCAAATGGTTTCTCTGTCAGACAGAAGCCCTGTCTAAGTCTCAAGGACCACATTTAACTCTTAGAGATTAAACGTCAATGCCTTGTCCCTGTTTTGTCTAGCAGCTGAATAAACAAGTTATAAGAGTGCACTCTTCATAAAGAACAAACATGGCAAAGCACTAAACTGCTCCTCTCCGATGCTCACAGAATAATGCTCAGTATGGTTTAAGGTTTTTTTTGTTAGGAATCTGGACTTACACTTTCCTAAGTAATGCTGACAGGTTAGACAGATGGCTGTTTACCCTCGAGCAAATGTGTGCTCTTACAGCTTCAAAAAGGTGTTAGGTTGATTGACAGCAGAATTATATGTTAGCTTCCCCTAAAAAAACAAGTTCTTTGCAGCAGCTGTCACATTGCCATAGTGCAGACTCTGATTAAAACCTATATAACTTAAGGCCAAACTCCAGCTGAAGTGTGATACCTGAGACACTGGTTTACCTTAATTTGACAAAAACTGTATGTCTTCTCTGCTACGTATAAATGACAGTAGACCTGGATTCCAGAAAAACATCTATTCTTGCACTTTATGACCTCTTGTTTAATCACATGATAATAGCCAGTACAGAAGTAGATATCCACTGAAGTCAAATAAATCCTCAGAAACCTGTTTGACAGTAGATCTTTCTAACAAAGTCACTGCTCTCTGCCTTTCTCTCTCATCCCCAGCTTGAGCTCCTCTACCTGTTAAAAAAGAGTTTTTTTCTTGACACTCTCACCAGCAGCCAGTTTATTTGATCCTCCAGGATTTCTCTTCATGTGAATTCTACTAACACCAGGTTAATAGTTTAAATTCAACATTATCCAAGTAGCTGCCTAAACTTGACCCTTGTGTAACTGCTTCTTTGCCCTTCCCCTCAAACTGCATACCAGAAGAATGAGAGAGGACTGTGACTGTGAAAAAAAAAAAAGTCGCTGGAATAAAAAACACAAGGCTCTTAAAAGTGTTTTATTGTTGGAGAAATTGATATGATACATTAATCCACTACCAGTGTTTATACAGCATTTACATGCAGTTGCTTTAGGGTGAAAGGATTTACATGGATGAAGCTGAACAGCTTGGTTGTAATCTTAACAGTCATTTTCCAACAGATTTGACTGGGATTTAAATCATACTAAACAAACTAAATGACTCTGGTCAACATTAACCAGGTGTTTGCCTAAACTTAACCCTTGTGTAACTGCCTCTTAGCCCTTAACCCCCTAACCCCATCCTGCAACATCAAAAGAGTGAGAGAGGACTGTGACTGAGAAAAAATTCACTGAAAAAAAAAGATACTTTTGGAAAAACAAATTACAGAAAAGAGGGGAAAACACATAAAACACAGTTGCATTCATTTTCTTTTTTCTATATCAAAAATCTTTGCACCCACTATATGTCACACCTTGAACCATTTGTCTGTGCAAATAGCAAACAATAATTAAGTCTGGATGATAGAGCAGTCACATCTTGTAAATCTTAGATTCTGCAATCATGTGTCACCAGACATCATTTTTCAAAACTCAACTTAAATTCTGCATCGGAGAGGTAGAAGAAAACCTACCTCTTGAATGACAAATCTAAACAAATATAAAATAAAAGCCAACAAAAAAGGAAAAAAACAAACTCATATATTCCATTTTCTCTGCCACTGGTATTACACATTTTCTCTGTAATTCATTTTGTAAGTAATTCAGGTGAGTGTGAGTAGGAAGCAATGTTATACTCACATTTTTGCAGCAGAGACACAGTCCACTGTGTCCTTGTTGACTTTCTTTCCCAGTTTGCGCTTCCATGTACCTTTGACCCGCACTAAGCTAAACTCAGTTTTCTTTCCTTTGGTATTGTTGCCTTCAAAATGAACTTTCCCCATTTTTGCTGTGATGACTGTAGGCTACAGATGTGAACAGAGCTAGTAACTGTTAATGAGTCTCCCATTCGTGGAGTCTTTAAATAGAGTATAGAATTTAGAGGATGCCCCTGAGACAAGGGAGGAGCATTTGCTTACAGTATTCTTCACATGTCATCACGTGTTATTACCATTATACAATTTTTGTGTAACAGTGAGGCAACACCTGGGGAAGAAATGCTCAGCATTACCTAACTACCTAACATGTCAATCATTAAATGAAGATGTGGTTATGAGAGAGAAAGAGAGTGACATAACATCTTAACATCTTCTTATTTTAATAATTACATTAATAATTTGAGTAATTAGTAATTTTAGTAAAACATTAGGAAAAGGCCTTCAACTTGAATTTGGAGACTCCTTCAACCACAACTTTACAAAATCCTTACATGGTGACATTAGAAGAAATCAAGAATTGTAAAAGTGGAATTTCACAAAGTAATATGACATTAATCAACTATCAGCACCTGTACAACAGAATTTACATGTTGTTGCTTTTGGGTGAAAATATCTTTAAGCTTCAAAATTTCATATTCTGCACAGATCTCTTGCTGTTGTCTCTACAGGTATTTTCCAACAGGTTTGACATGGTTTTCATCGAGGTGTGGAAACATAATACCAAAACTGTACTTTGCAGTTAGCTTAGCTTAGCTGCAGCTTAAGGTTCGTGCAACAGTGTGGCTAATTTTTTAATGTCTCAATGTGGTTTTACATCTCGTCTCTCAGGCTTCTCTCTGGAGCTCTTCTAATCGTGAGCCAATCAGAGGAGAGGCTCTGAGCCTTGCTTCAGACCAATTCATGATCAGTGTCTCAGGTCATCGCATCTATTTGCCCAAACACAGTGGGGGCCCATCTGTAAGAGCACCGATCCATAGCTCTGCTAGTGGTCAAAAAACTCTGCAGTGTACCTCTTGAATCAAAGACTTCTTTATACAGACAGATTTCTAAAAGTCATTTCTACAAGTCAAGTCATATACAAGTCATTTTATTCATTTCTAAATTAAAAATGAATTAAAGCAATTAAGATTGAATCATTCATGTATGATCCTATGAAGGCAACACTATCATGTGTATGAGACTAATAAAAATGTATAGTTACATTTCAAAAGGTGCCGCAGGTGATTTCTGACTTCACACTGAAAACATCTATAAGAATCCATGGATGAAGATGTTAAGACAAGACAAGACAAGACAGGAACCCGCTGAACTGCTGCTATAACTTAAGGCTATAAGTCACACATAATAAAGCATACTGTTAACGTATAACCACTTGTCACTACACGTGTAATGTAAGCAAACACATTTTACATTTCATTGGTGGACTACGGTCTCATGCAGTCCACAGTAGGGTTTCCATTGTAGGGCCAAAAAAAAATATTAAAAGTATAGGATGGTAAAAAGATTAATAGTTTATGCATATATATTTGTGATAATCAAACGTACAACTACACTATATTGTATATTATTCCAGTGGCATTGCTAAACTCTTCCCTTGTTTCTCTAACTCACGTGTGAGCAATAACTTATGGTGCCACAACCAGTTTAACTGCAATTTTAATGTGCTTCAGCGAAATCCCAAGTTAGTACACAGCCACGAGTTGAAGTGAGACATAAGTAACATTTGAAAGAAGAAATGACATGTGCTTTTTCTTACAAATGAAAAGTTTAGAAATAAAACACATCCCTGCTTAATTTAATACACCCAGTACCCATTAGTGATTGTTAATGTTTGCAAACTTTGCCATGTAACTGATAATTATGCCATTTTTTAGCATTTAGCATTATCCTGTAATTGTTACAGTGGTCACAAAACTGAGTCTTGCTTTAAACTCCTGACATTCCTGTTGTAGTTGAACTCATTCTAAACTAAATAACATAGAGACAGATACTGGTGTTGCAGGACAAACAAGCTGCTGAAGCTAACCAATCACTAATCTTGAGTTCCCCATGTGATGTCTCCCCAGCCCAACATGCATTTATAGTGTAAAAGTATAAATTCTGCTTATCACAAACAGACAGAGCACCACATTCACGCCTATGTGCGATTTAAAGCTGCCAGTTGTGTAACTGTATTTCTGCTGTGGAAGAACACCATCCTCCCTGAACGGTGCCTTTGAACCCAAGTACATTCTTGCCAGGAGGCAAAAGTCAACCACAAAAACAAACGGAAAAAAAACCAACTGTTTTTTTGTGTTCAGTCATCTCAAAAATATTCATCAGTTGAGGCTCAGTGTAAACATATGGCTGTCTTCTGAAGCAGACCGATCTTTGCTTGATTTTTTTTTTAGCACTTTTAACTATTACTTGACTCTTTTGTCAGCCTGCACTTCACAATCGTGTCTTTGGTTATTCTTTGTTTAAATCAGATGCTTCACATCATCCCGTTTCTGTTAAGGTTTCTAGGACTTAAGGTCGGGTTGTTTAAAGTCACTTTACTCTGTGCAAACATTTGGTGCGGGTTCCAGTTTAATTTTACATAACAATGCTGCTAACAAGGACCACGGGAATTGAAAACAGTTCTCTCACCCGGTTATTGAGACTGATAGGGGGAACAAGGTCATCAAATGTTTCATTTCATTATCTATTCCTATCCTCACCAGACATCCCTCATCCTTCTAGCCAATAAATATAACACGTATACAGACCTATAATTTTATGTATAACATGAATATATAACTTCATATATTTGAGGGTATGGTGAGCACAAAGAAGACAGTTATAATAATCTTGGAGGAGCTAGACATCACTTTAAATTACATTGTTTTTAGTTGGACATAACTGTTGGACCAGTGCTTGGTGCTAGCATAAAGTCTGACCTTCTAGCAAATGTCTCACTAACAAAGAGCTCTCTCTGACGCAGTACGGTGAGATTGTAGAACAAGGTCACCACCAAGTGTGATGCCACTGTTTATCCCCTATAACCCAGTTTCTCCTTACCTCCTCGGGAATGTAAATGATCCTAGATGTCACCTGGCTACAGCTGCAAAAATCTGTATTTTTTATAACAACAGACAAAATGATGTGCATAATGTGAAAGTAGTCACTACAAGAGAATTATCACCTGTCTGCAGTCCCCATCAGCTACTCTGGATTGTTGTTTTGGTTTTCAGTCCACTAGACTAGCACCAAACAACAGAAAGGCTAAAATCTTATTGACTAGCTGGTAAGTTGACACCAAAACAGAGCTAAAAAGACATTGAATGCTCAACTTTTATTTTCATACAGAGTAATGAAAAGATTACAGCTAACACAGCACATGTACACCGAAGAGGCTGACCTGGGTGTAATCAAAACTGTGGTGTATTTGTTTCCTGTGATAAAGAAAAAGAAAAGTTTTTGTCATAAAGAGAAAGTTCCTAATCTGATTTTATGAATTCTTAGTGTGTCTTATTTACATGTTTTTCTTTATTCAAATTTGTTTGTATTGTTTTTGTCATCTTAATGTTTTACTTTAATGTATTCCAATGTCTCTGCATAACATTTTGAATTGCTTTGACTCTGAATGTTGCTATATAAATAAACTTGCCCAAACTGGATGTGCAAACAAGCAGCTGTTTGCTAATGTGTTTCATAGCTTTTAAGGTGTTAATTCAGATTTACAATACATGCTACACATCAGCTAACAATTAACTGCACTTGAGAAACAAAATTGTATGAGGCCAAATTTCTGCAATTAAGAAATGTTATCAGTGAAAGTGCTGTTCAGGTAATATTAAGAATTTAGTAAATTTCATATTTTACATTTCATAATATAGTTTAGTTTTTTTCACATTAGATGTTATCAGGAAATCACAAGTGGAGCTGATTAAATTAAGAATTTAGATGTCCCAGTAAGCCATTGAGATATTGTCCTGAAACCATACATATTCACTATACATCTACAGGACAGCTACATAGTGTACCATAGAGAAATACATCAGTACTAGTCAACCCAGTCCTCTGCTTTTTTGCCACAGGTTCACACCTTCTGTCCTCATATGTAATACACCTGGGAAATAATATTTCTGTGAATCATCCCTGGAAACCTTCTGCAGATACTATATGTCCACACATGAAGCACTGATCATGTGGCTGATGGTCAAACCTTTCCACCTCTATGAGGAGAAGAATTCTTCTTTGGGGATGAGGAATTGAAGAATAAGGTGGAAAGAGAAGTGACACCATGCTGGGATGGGCTGTAAACCCGTCTGTTACCTGGAGAGAACAGGGAAACACCATGTCATCCTATAGATTTTCAAAACAGTCAGCCTCGCCTGCTGCCTTTCCTCTCCTGGCACATGAAAACAGGCGCTCAAACTCATTTAGAAGTTAAGGTAATTTCTTTTATTATTCTATTTAATGTAGCCAATGTCAGTCTCATTTACAGTAATATGTTATTTTTTGGGGTTTCAACTAAATTTGTACAGTTTTACAACAGTGGGTAGACATGGGAAATGGAGTATATATACACAGTTTTGGTGGTGGTTTAGTTGTAGTGAGAAATAAAACAAAATATATTAATGTATTCATTAATTGAAATTCATTTAGGAATTTTGAATGTAATCATTGGACACAGTGTGTCACAGCAATGAAAAGTGATCCACAGTTTGGTCCACAATGACTTCTGTTTTGCTGACTGGGTGAATAGTTTTGAAAAAGTGAGTTCGCAACTGTAAATAACTGTAATAGTAATCTTATGTATAAAAAAAGTTAAATTTTAATTATTTTAATGGTCAAATTTATCTAGAGAAGTAAAATATTTGGCAAAGAAAAGGAGCAGCATGCACTTTTTTATATTTACAATATTATATAAAGTTGTCTATTTTACAAATTTGAAAGCTACACAAACAAAATTTTTCATTAGTAAAATATTAAAATCAAAAGTTATCCTCCTTCCCCTATTTTCAGTCTTCTCTTTCTGTGGGCACTGGGTCCCTGCTATAAATACCCATTATTTCCATCACCCCCCAGCAGCTGTGCCCCCTCCAGGCGCTACAGTATACTACAAAAATTCACTTTGATGCTCCCTGAATAGCTGCACATTTAACCGGGGGACCCCGTTTGCTATTAGCCCTGTGGTCATTCCACCTTATCTGCCGGTCTTTCTGCAGTGTATTGGAAATCGATGATTGGAGACGCCGTACATTTTCCACGTGCCGTTGGATAATATGTGATTCGACAGGTTGTCTCAGAGCCCTTGCTCTGGGTTGTGTAAGTCACCAGTTACTCCCCTCACTTAACAATTTGCATAGTTGCTGTGATATAACAGAAACTCCACCACCACGTTTAAAAGTGTGTCCACCGAGGTTGACAGCTGCCGGAGTTCGTCACGCCCATAAACGCCACCATGCCCGCCGAAAAAGGTAAGATTGTTGCTCAATTGTTGCGTTGTGGCGGGGTCAGAGAAAATATCGTAAGAGCTTAACTCCTGTTATAACTTTGGGAAACAAACTCCGCTGGAGTCCAGTTTGTATCTGTGCCTCATTTTTCAGACAAAATGTCGCGTGTCTGACTACAGGCAGCTTCCTATCGCCGCTCTGACGCCTGTTGTCTTGTGCGTGGTCTTAGGAAAACATTTGCATGCAGAATACTTATGTACTATTCTAAGTATTAATTGTGTTTATAAGGTAAGGTCCAAAAGTTTGAGACCACTGGTCTTAGACCTTCGGACCCCTCATTGAGTAACGACACCAAATGTGGAAACGTAAAAGAATTAACAAGAAAATGCATTTACAGTATAGAAAGTATAAAAAAAATGGTCCTTCTGCAGAAAAAAAACGTCTGCATTAATGTGTAAAGACTATTTTACTGTTGTAGCTGGTTTAGGTGGAGCTAGTTTTAACTGCTAAATTTAAATTTAGATTGTTTAGTACAGTGGTTCCAATTTAGGGGTTGCACCCCTGAAAGAGTCAGAAGATAAGTCTGAGGGGCTATTCAACAAAAATATAAATACATTTGAGCGGTCATGAGATGATTAATGAGAGTGAAAATATAAAAAAACATTAAAAAAAATTAAATTCTGCTTCACAATTGTGTATCTTTGGGCATCAAAAATGTATAGAAATGAACCTATGGGGACATGTTTGCTCACAGCTCACAACTGTAAATCATTCTGTGTCAATGAGACAGAATCCAGGAAAGTGAACAGCTCAGCTTTTGTTCAGAGTTTGTGTATAATGTTTGGACCCCAACAACAAGACCTGTAAAATATTTTTGTAATAGTATTATTGTATACTAATACAAATAATAGTTTGTATTATAATATTTTTTAGTATTGTATATATGTTTTTGGCTCTCTTATATGATGATATGATTTTATTTTTAATATACTCTCAAAAATGCCTTATAAGGGCAGCCATGTTTATAGATCTTGAAAAGTATTACAGTGGAAACCTCTTATAGTGATCACATCTGTCCAGGAAAAATTGATCACTGTAAGCGCATAATTATTATGTTTCTTTTTCTTTATTTCTCATGCAGATTTCCATCTAACTGGTATTTGTATATGTATTAAATTAATGTTAATTATGAAACTGACAGCTTTGCTATTTACTGATTTAAAGATAAAATAACCTAAACTGCACCTTGGTCCTCTCCTGGCCCAAGCCTGGTCTGGATGGTCAGGGTGAAAGCATCACCCTCCACTCATGTAACATACCTACTGCTGTCAGAGAGCAGGGACAATAACTACACAAAGTCTCAAAATGTGAGCATAGCAGGAATGGGAGGGAAAAATAACTCACTGTGTCATGGAGGTGAAGATGTCACATGGTGCATGAGTGCGCACAGCAAGCACATGTACTTAAACACACACACTCACACATGTATAGGCTCATTTCACTATAGAAAATTAGATTGCTCATAGAAAGATTTCCATGTATCTTTTTTATTTTAATGCAAATATAGGTTACGTATAAATACTGTGAAAGTATCAGAAGCTCAGTCCACAGAGAAATGCACACAGCCTCTATTCAGAAACTGAGCCTTAAAAAGAGCCGTCAGGATTTACGCAATTTTGTGATGTCACAGTCACTACCCTCAGCCATGCTCCCAGCATGGGGGGCTAGCAAGCTACAAGACAGAAAAATTTTAGTGAAACGTTGCACATCCATTGGATGTCAGTAAGGCGATATTTCATTGTATTTTAGTAAGATTTTCACTGTCAGTTCATTTTTAGCTGACTGACCATCGCCATTTGCATTTACTGGTGAGTTTTACCAAGCTACAGCAGTAGGCTACAATCTCTCACTTATGCATGGTCTGGCTGTGCGCCACTCAGAAAACAGTCAGCCAATCAGAAGAGAAGCTCAGAAAAAGACCCAAAATGCTCTGGAGCAAAGCAATGAGAGAAGAAATGTAAAACTATGGTTAAGAGATGGTTTTGGGTGTGTAAAACCACAAATATATCTTCTCATCTCAAAACTTAAAATAAAAGACAGGCAAAGTGTAAAATATGGGAACTTGAATGCAAGCCATATTCTTTACTACCAGGGCCTCATTAGATCATACCTTGAGCAGTACATTTTGGGGACAAGACACTTATTTTTGATAATATTCAGGATCTTACCGAGACACAGTTTCTCAAATGCCCTATTCAGTTGGAACATACTGAAAACATGTTTATCCTCTCTTTTCTATCCTCTGTAATTCAATATCATGAAGGACGCCAAAAAAGGAAGTCCTGAAATGGACGCTTTTCTGCCACAGGCAAAATATCTAAAATCTATGTCTATTTTTATGTGAAGGAAAAACAGAAGGACACTTTGTACTCTTAATAACCATACATCAAGCAATCTCCATGTACATTTTTATGTTCCTATCAGCTACGACATACTACATTTGGTCCTATGAAACTGACCAAAATATGCAACTACACCTTGTTTTATTCTTCATATCTTCATGTTCATTGGTGGTAGAAGCCTCACATATTGGCACAAATTTAATGAAATATTGTGTAAGAAAAAATGATATGTTGACACAAAAATGTGGGTTTGTAATGCCCTCAATATCATTTTCGTTTAGGAATTTTGCACTTTTACCAGATCTAGGGCCTTAAAATAAAAATAAAATGGCTTCCAGCACAGACTTTAAAGGGTTTTGGCATACAGAAAACTATCTTCTGTCATACAATCATCCATGATATAGACAAGGCTTGAAGACACAACATTATCTGATTTGACATGGATGGACCATAAACATAATAAGGGGCCCCAGCTAGGCACTGCTTTTTTATAAGAGGTCGCAGGTCAAAAAGAAACTTTATAGACCAAACAATTAATGAAAAAAATAAGAAAATAATCTGCAGATCACCGGGTAATGAACATTCTTTATTAATTTATTATTGCAGCCCTGAACTCTTGCAAGCTGGATAACTTGTGATGGGAGAACTCCTAGATGTCTTGCACAGAAGTATTTGTTAAAAGCTTGGTTGACATTAGCAATGCAAGTTAACACTATGTAATCCCCCCCAGTGCTGAATGTTATCTTTCTACCTCATCTACCTTGCAAGGGATATTTTAAATCCTGCAAAACCTACTCCATACATGGTGGAGTTTCCATTGGGAACCAGATTTTAAGCAATAATTCATATTCGCCTGTGTCACATTGTATATTCCATTCAATACCAATGTCGTCCCACTGGCAGACTGTGTATCTTGTGACCCTGAAGGGCTCCAGTATTATGACTGTTCACTCCTTCAACCAGACACTCTGTCCATCATATCTTTACAACCTTGGTTGCTATGGCAGCTGCCGTTGGGTTATAAGCCAGTTTGACTCTATCAGCGTCTCCAGGGCAGTCTTTGAGATAGACAGTTAACTATTGCTTTTAGGGCTTAGTGTAAAGTGACCTGTGGAAACAATCACCTAAAGAAGGAAAAATTCCTTCACAAATACTTAAACTAAAATATCTCTGTTATTCCACTAGTTCCTGACACCCCAGTGGAGGTCCTTGTGGATCTCCTGACAAAAGCCAGAGAGATAGCTGCATCAAGTGGTAATGTCCCAGAAGAGTTGACCAGTCACCTGAAGAAGGCAGTGGACATCGCCAGTGGCCTGGATGACTACCTGGAGAAAATGACCACACAGGAAAGTGAACCTCTGGCAGAGCTATATGAGTATGTCCTAACTTTGGATACATTAATCATCCATAGCTCGAAATAAGAATCATGAAGTAACTCTTGCTAATATCATTATTTGTAGAAAAACAGTTTCTCATGACTGGGATCAAGTGCACAAGGACGGCAAAACTATGTTCCGGCTTCCCAAGGAGTGCATCACTGGACATGTTGAAGGTTGGACATTTATATATGTACTGCTTACTGTTGTTGTATTCACAGATTTATCATTTAATAACATGCTCTCTGGTGTATTTTTTGGCAGGCCAGACTCTGAAGATGCTGGTTCGCATGAGTCAAGCCAAGAAGATCCTAGAGATCGGGATGTTCACTGGCTACGGAGCTCTGTCCATGGCCGAGGGGCTTCCTGAGGACGGTTGCTTAGTTGCTTGCGAGTTAGAGCCATACCTCAAAGAGTTTGCTCAGCCCATTTTTGACAAGTCTCCGCATGGAAAGAAGATTACTGTCAAAACGGGATCTGCCATGGACACCTTAAAAGTGAGAGAAAAGAAACCAAACACTGCAGAAAGAGGGGATTTGACTATTTAGAAGATTAAGAGGACTGTTTCGCAAACTGATAACATGTTTATCTAGCGCTTTTCCCTTTTTAACATTTACAATTGTAGTTACGGTGTTATGCTAGGTGCTTTGCATAATCAGAGCAGGCAGCAACACAGGCTCTTCTTTTTGCATTGTTAATAATTTCAACTGTGGGGCCCATGACAGGTTTTCTGATAAGCATCTGTCCCTTCCAGGAACTGGCTGCTGCAGGTGAGCAGTTTGACATGGTCTTCATCGATGCTGACAAGAATAATTACATCAACTACTACAACTTCATTCTGGACAACAATCTGCTGAAGCTACGAGGGGTCATATGTGTAGATAACTCACTGTTCAAGGCCAAGGTTTATCTGAAAGACACCACAGATAGCAACGGACTGGCGCTTCGTGAATTCAACCAGTTTGTCTCCAGTGACCCTCGTGTGGAGCAGGTAGGTTTCAAACCTTTACATGCTCGTATTTGTTTTAACAAGTTTTCCTTTTTTCATGTAAACGATTTCCATCTTGTTTAAAGGTCATCATCCCCCTCAGAGATGGGCTCAGTGTTATCTGCCAGGTCTCTGTGGCCTCTGAGTGCACAAGGACACAGGTACTGTTTAGATAACCCCCAGTGTTCGTACTGACATGGACAAGTGTCTCTTTGTAATAGCATCATTGTCACTGATCATGTCTGCTTATCTTGTTTCTGTTTGTCAGAGTGAAGTAACAGATGATGAGGTTTTCCGTGGTGTCCAGGGGCGCCCCATCCTCGATCGGATGCGTCTTGATGGAAAGGTGGCTTACGTGACGGGTGCCGGTCAGGGTATAGGCCGAGCATTCGCTCATGCCCTGGGGGAGGCTGGTGCAAAGGTGGCTGTGGTGGACTTGGACAAAGTTAAAGCTGAGGCAGTGTCTAAAGAGCTCTCACTCAAAGGTATGACATGTAAATACAATAAGTATAGTAGTGAAGTGTGAATCGTAGCTATAAACACAGGACCTGCGGCTAATGTAAGTTTGGCCGAGTCATAAAAATGAACACTCTGATTAACAGTGGATGGGCTTCGGGTGGGTGAAATAATATTAAGTAACATATTTTGAGCCTCATTTTTCATCAGGCACAAATTCAACTCTGTGTTTGGACTGCTGAACTCATTATGATTTATTATTTATTTTGGGCAGCAGCCAGGCGTTATTATGAGCTTCTGAACTAGTTCAGGAAGTAGCAGAGACATTCAGAGTTCAGGCTATTGTTGAAACACCTGTTGCCATTTCATTTTACCAAACCTGTAAAAAGTTTTACCTTAAATGTATTCATTGAAAACCTCCAAACTTCAGTGTAATATGTTAACATAACATCATGCGTAATATCCCACAGAGAAATAATGGTAATGTATGAAATAATTTGTTCAGGTGGATTATTTATGCAAACATGCAGATTTCAGATGACATCAGAGCCGATCAACGCATCACTAAAGACTTTATAGCATGAACTGCATATCTGAGTTTGAACTCCAAACTGCCAGTGGTATATTCCAAATGGAACTGACTTTGGTGTGTTCACAAAGGGAAAACGAAACTGTACTTGATTGCCATATTGTGTGCAGACTAGCTTCCACATGCTAGTTTTACTATGACTCTACATTCACTTCTTCATTTGAGAAACCAGTGCAGATGCAGCTAACCATTTTTTTCATGATCGCTTGATTTGCTTCATATTTTCTTGATTAATCATTATATGTAAAACATGAGAAAAGAGTGAAGAATGCCGATCACAATTTCCACCAACCGACCAAAAGTCTAAAACTCAAAGTTATTTAAGCAGGAAATTCTCACATTTCAGATGCTGGAAACAACAAATATTTGGCATGTTTGTTTGTCAAAATAATTGTTCCCCTCATAGTCACATCAGTCAACACATCCACTGACCACTGATTAGAAGAAAATATATGCTTTCTACTAACAGCTGTAGATCTAATTGATGCTGAAACAAAATCTGGGAGTGCCTCTCTAATCATCTAATTATTGAGAATGACAGTTGTTACAAGTGGCTATAATAATGATGATAATAATTACAATAAGCATGCATGTACCTATAGTAGCTCTATCCTTCTCCTGTAATGTACACACATCAGCCTGGATTGTGACATAGGTCCAAAGGAAATTGACACAGATGTATTAACCTGTCACAGATAAAATAGAGTTCATTCAACGGCTCTTTAGAAAGAGCAATAAATTCACAGAAACACATGACAGTCAGTAACCAAAGGAAGGATGCAAAAGGTAGAAAAAGATCTGTCACATCTCGAGAGTCCCAAGGCAAAATGAAATACCTGTGAAAAGAATTCAAGCATCATGACTGGTGAAACAGGTCAGTCTACAGTGTCAGTAGCATTAAATGTCACAGTGATGAAAGTACCTCTCGGCACAGAAGCTTTAATGGGGAGAACACTGGCACATCTTGTACTTCTGCATGAATTCTTTAAATTTGTTCCAAACGTCATGAACTGTCACTGAGGTCAGTTTTTTGTTTGTGACCAGCAGATGGCAGCATAGTACAGGAGAAGATACACTCTGCCTGGTCAAACATGTTCCATCTAACTTCTGTATGTGTGATCTTCCCTCTACTTTCCTCAGAATGAAAGGTCCTACACATTAAAAAAAGAGAAGCAAAATACAATTCATTAGTACTTTTAATTAAATTAGAATTTTCTAATTTTATATCATGTGCTTTATTTTTCACAATGATATAAGTTGCTTATATCATGCATTACTAAAGGTACAGTGTATACATAGTGATATAACATAGTGTTGTTTTTTTTTATGCAGGCATCAATGCTGTTTCAATCACAGCTGATATTAGCAAGTCAGATGATGTCCAGAAGATGATTGACAGCATTGTCTCCAAATGGGGAGCGATCCACATCGGCTGTAACAACGCCGGCGTCAACATGAACTCAGCCAGTGAAGACACCAGTCTAGAGGAGTGGGACCAAACCTTTAACGTCAACCTGAGGGGGACTTTCATGTGCTGCCAGGTGTGTGTCACTGGATGGAAAAGACATAGTGTTGGGACTGTGTGTGTGTGTGTGAGACTGTTGCTGACAGTTTATTCACCTTATTGCACTAGTGTGATGTGACAAAAATACACATATGAAATGTAGTAAATTAAGGTTTAAGTTAAATTTATGTTAATTGTTCAACTCATGAATAGAAGAGGAATTTCACTCTTCACCGTTACTGTGAAACACTGTAGAAAGAATTTTATTTTTTTTCCACCAGACCTATAGGTTTTTGGAATAAAACACAAAGGAACATAATTATGATATAGTACCAAAAAATCACCAGTGCTTGATGCCACAATTCACTAAACAATGAGATGCTCACTTAACAGAAATAAAACAACAACAGAGACAGAATCAGAATCAATTAAAATAAATGTCTTTTTTTATAGATCGTATCAACTTTGTCATGGGAAAGTAGTTATATGCATACACACATGTTGGGGGGAAAAAAATCAAATTTCCTACTATGGCACTGTCCTGTGAAAAGCATGTATCTCCACAGCAGTAACTTTCAACACAAGAAAAAAGGGCCCTGTTTTCAGCCTTGTGACAATTCCTCATATATACCAATGGATTTTTAAACGGCTTTAGAGGGTGAATGTCCTCGTCACATAAAGGAACACTTACTCATAATTTTATCTGAAACATTTAAAAGCAACAAATAATGATTCCTCAGACACATTGTACAGCAGACACAGATGAATGAAAACCAGAATTCTCCTACTTATAAAATGATCTTTAGTGATGTAAACTTTAAAAATGATTCATTTTGGTCACCAATTACAAATATTTCTGTCATCAGTTTTCTAGTGAAAATATGCTGAAAGCACCAAACTGATTCTTGATAACATATTGCTTCAGCAGTCAATCTCTGTCAAGACTAGTTATAGAGTTTGACTTATTACTGATGGTCCAACCAGCTTTACCTACCTTCCTTACTATCTAGTGTGTGTGTCTGTGTATATACGCCCCACTGCCCCACCACCCCTTATGTGCAGCTTTAAAATCTGCTAACGTGCACCAAATGTTGTTTAACCACTATGTCTGTCTCCAAGGATAAACTACATGTTTTTGTGTTGATCTGTACTCATGCTTGTGGGTAGCATATCAGTGCCATAATAAGGTGTTTAATGTGGCTCTTTTCCCCGAATCCTCGCCTTAGGCAGCAGGTCGAGTGATGTTGAAGCAAGGATACGGCAAGATTATCAACACAGCCTCCATGGCCAGTCTAATAGGTGAGTGATGATTCTATTCCCCCACTCTCTCTCTCTGGAGCCCCTCCATGTCTGCTTTTAATCTCTCCATTTGGCGTGGAGAGTTGAGGCTGAGAGGAGGAGGGGGAGGAAGTAAGAGAGTTAAATACATTTGTGCTGTACAGCTATGTGTGGGAGTATACATCACATTAAATAGTTTTTATCATCAGACAGAAAGTCGGCATATCTGACTTTAGATTGTTACATTTGGGAAGCTGAAACAAGGAGGAGAATCAGCTTTAAGTGCGTCTTACAGTTTTCGTGTTTGCGAGAAAACTTAAAGTGAACCTGCACATTTAAAACAGGATTAGGCAGCTTTTCTCTTTGCAACTTTTACCCCAGTTAAACTGTTCTATAGCGATGCATCCACTCCTGCATACAGTAAGCACAGCAGGAAATACAAAGTGTTGTGATTGCGTCTCGCTGAGGCGGTTTTGCATCATAATAAACATCCCCTCTCTGCGGAGCTGTCTGGAGGATGTGGAAGGCAACCTGAGGTCCAACTTGGGAAGGGAGGGTTCCTGTGCAACGGCAAAACCTCAGCCTGTGCCAGCGGCCTTGTTTGAACAGCGGAAGACACTTTTAGAGTCTAGTGAGAGCCTAGTAAAAGCCTTGTAATTCGCAGCACTGGTGTAATATTCCTCCTCCAACAGGTTCCTCCAGAGGAACGGCAACACTTCATCAGCAGTATAGTCAAATCGCCAGTAAACCCGCTGTGCCATATGGGCCCCAGTCCCGACTGCGGGGGCAATCTGTAAAACAGGAGCATGCTGGTAAATAGAGGCCGGCATAAAAAAAAATGATCAATTACTCACATTACGTACAGTCCTTCAGGAATTTACTTTATTGGTCTGGACATCTGTTGTAATATTGTCATAATGTGTAATCAGATGGGACCTGTTCAAGCCAAGTGGAAGCCCAAAAAGCAGCAGTAAATGCCCAATTAAAATGCACAATGACAGCTTTTTGTCCATCTGCTGAATACAATGTGTGTGTGAGCCCACTAACACTACCTCCATACACATGCATGCACACACACATCAACCCAAATCTTTTTTTTTTTTTTTTTTCTGAATGACACCCAGACAGGAAATATCCAAGCTGATATGGTCACACCGCACGGTGACCTTACTGAGGGATTTGTGACTCTCTCTCTCTCACACACACACACACACACACACACACACACACATCTGCAGATCTCAGCTGCCTGGTAACGCACATTAGCATCTTTTATGGGAAAAGAGTGCATCATTTGAACTCCTTATCTGCTCGGAAGAATTCAAAACTTAAAGGCTCGTCTGATAAAGAGCATGTTTTCTTCCACTTGAAATGGGCAATAAGTAGCAGGGTGAATGTTAAAGAGGGCTTTGGAGAATGCTCTCCTTCTACCTCCTTTTTCCTTCTCTGGGGATTACTGCTCTTTAAGACGGCGAAAACATCAATGCAGGTTTATTTAAAGGATGAAGGCATTTTCTGAATGGTATTTGGGGGCCGTATCATCAGGTCTTGAGTGAGGATTAGTGCTGTTAGGCATTTTGAGCTGTGTTTCCTGTCCTGATAAGTCGGATTTCACCTTCAATCTGCGTGTAAGCCCTGGGCTCTGCTCCTCCTCGCCTGCTCCTCTGAGGTCCTAGCCTACCCTTATCCAGCCCTGCCCAACCTTACCTTCTGCTATCTCGCCACACTCTACAAAATCCCACTCAACCACACTCAGCTATGATGCTGTTGTCCTACCCTTTACATCTCATTTCTTCAGTACTTCTCCCCCTGTTGTCCTGCACAATTTCCTCCTTTTTTTTTTTTTTTTTTTTTTTTTTCATCCCAGCAATGTATGCAGGATGCTCCGGCCTTTTCTCCCCAGGACCGGTCCCTGCCTCTTTGCAGCTGGCCAGTATTTATCATCCCAGTCTCACACTGAAGCCATTTGGCAGTCAGATCGGCAGGTGATGAGGTTAACTACTAAAGTTGTATGTAACTTGGAGCCTTCCTTGTGATGATTAATCAACCAGCAGAAAATGAGCCCCTGTCCCGGCAAGCCCATGCAGTGTGCAGCATCTGTGATGGTCAAGGCAAACAAATGGCTCCCTGCCTTTGTTGCTGAGGACAGAGCATAACTGGACATTATAAGCAATTAATTTTACATGGCTTTATCCGCAGAGTCCCACCAGCAGCTAATGGAAGAGCTTTTATGTAGTGCCCACAAGAAACTGCTAAGGCTGCAATATACAGTAAAATGTATAGGTTGATCGCCCCCTTGAGAGAAGAACTATTGTTGTTCTCGTTTTTTCCTGGGTAAAAAAATGAAACAGAACATTTCAATGATTACCTGCGAAAAGTACATACCGTTATTAATGATGCAGTGAATGTTATCTTTGTGAGTCGCTTTGCTTTTGTCCATTTAGGGTAACTGATTTTCTCCCCTCTACCCTGCAGTCCCACATCCCCAGAAGCAGCTTTCCTACAACACATCCAAGGCTGGAGTGGTCAAACTGACTCAGACCCTGGGCACCGAATGGATTGACAGAGGAGTGCGTGTCAACTGCATCTCACCGTAAGTGCTGTCTATTCCTGGCCGTCTTCTCTTTTGTGGTCCACCTTTTTGAGTGTGGTGAAGGGATTGAGCTGCAAAAGGAAGTGGTGATTAGTGTGTTTGCTTTCATATGAAGAGCCCCATTTGAGAATGATGCACTAATTTAAGTCCTCAAACAATGCATCAGTGCTTAATTAGATGACGTCTTGAGGGATGAATCAACCAAACACTTGCTCTAATTGTTCTATTCAATTAGGGAATCAAATTTGCAACCTCACTCCAAGTGTCGCTGCAACAATAGCGCCTTGTTTGTATCTATTTGTCTGTGAAGCTGAGCATGGGGAAGAAAAGAGGAGAACACAGGAAGGGCTGTATGTGTATGTGTCTGTGTGTGTAGGGGGGAGTGTGCGTTTGTGTGTGTGTGTGTGTGTGTGTGTGTGTGTGTGTGTGTGTGTGTGTGTGTGTGTGTGTGTGTTTGTTAAGTGGAGCATCCCTTAGCCCCAGCCATCCCTGAGCAAATCCGTCCGGTGGCACCGGGCGAGCCAGGCCCAGTCACAGCCCCAGAACAAAGCCCTCACACACGCGCCGCGCTCAGCCTTATTTATCGGCAGCTTGTTTGCTAATTTTAATTTGCAAAGAAGCAATTCTCTCTCCCCTCGCTAACTGGGTGTCTCAATGGGCTGCTGATTTCTTTGAAGTGACAGTCGGTAAATATGCATAAAAAAGGGACACAATTAGCGCTCACGAGGTTGACTGGAGCCTGATTCCATTGGCAACTTTAGCCGCAGCGGTGATAAGCTGCATTATCTAGAAAATTGGCTGAGGGAAAACAGTACCTCTGATTGCCAGGAAAGGTTCCAGATAACAGGGCAGCTGAAGAGAAATATAATTGAGGTGGAATATGTTAACCAAGGTGTCACACGCTCCTTGGAAGTGCTAATTTAGCCAAATGTTGGAATTCCATATCAAGGCGCCGGGATACATCGAACAATGATTCAGACCTTGCGGCTTTTAGTCACTGTCACGTCGATTATGTAGAAAGTCAGAAGTTGTCTCATTTTAGGAACAAGCGGGCATGTTGACATATTTATTCAAATGTAAGCTCTGTGATATTTTACTGGAGGAGGTGGAAGGAACTGCATTTGTTGTGACACGGAGGTGTTGGACGACAATGCAGCCGCACACAAAACGAAAAGCAGCGCACCTGTTTTCTTTTGAATTCATCCGTCTCAACATCAGCTCCGCAAGGTAATTCAAGAACATTTCAATCAGGAATATGAGGGAGTTGCATATAATAAGTAGTTAACCAAAGGCTACGAGCAAATTATGCCAGACGTCCCCTCGTACCCGTGGGCTCTTCCTGAGATGTGCCAGTCATTAAAGTGCCACCAGTTCCACAGTAAATATCAGAGATGCCATGCCATGCCCTTTCTTCAAAGGATAATTGGGTTTATTTTTGTCACCAAAGTGGTGGCTCTGAAACAACGCTGTCACTCCTGGCTCTGAACTGTGATGCCTTCTGATTTCATTGTATGCATGTTTTTTGTTTTTTTTTTTTCTTTCCTCTTTCTCTCGCACTTTCTCTGTCTCTCTTTTCAGGGGGATTGTTGACACCCCTCTCATCCACTCGGAGAGTCTGAGGCCTCTGGTGCAGCGCTGGCTGTCAGATATCCCTGCTGGTAGACTGGCTCAAGTGACAGACCTGCAAGCTGCAGTGGTCTACTTGGCATCTGACGCCTCCGACTACATGACAGGGCATAACTTAGTCATAGAGGGTGGGCAAAGTCTGTGGTAGAGGGGGGTAGATGAAGAGATGAAAACTTTTTTTCCTCTTCACTCTCCTGGGATTAGTCTCAGAAATAGGTGGCATTCACATTATCTCCCTCTGACACATTCACGTCAGTGTTAACTTTTGGTCAGCAATCAAAAAAACTGTATCATAATAATAGCGGTACAACAGCCATCAGTCTTCTTATCACACAGTAGATATTTGCTGACTTGTTTGGGGAAAAGTCCAAGAGTGAAAAGGAAAACTGTAACTTTTCTTTAAAACCCGTCCCAATTGTTTTGTCACAACTTCTGCTGCATATTCTCTTGACATTTTTTATCCACTGAAGTCTGTTTAAACAGTTTTTTTGAATGTGACTGTCAGTGTCTTAAATGCCACTGAGAGAAATTTATATTTTTCTGTTGTATCATGGAAAAGTTGAGTTTTTTTTAATCTTATTTTTTATAACTACGTTTCATACAAATGCAGTTCAAAGTGCTTTAGAGGATAATAAAGGAATGACAGTTGCAATGAACGAAGGCTTCTGTGCATGAGTACAGTGCATGACTGACTATATGTGTGATTTTTACATAACCAAATAAACTGACACATCTAAGCTGCGGTATCTTCTGTATGTTACACAGTATATATTGGCACCAGGAGTAAAACTTTGTTTATTAGCTTTAAATGTCACAAACAGTGCCTATAATAGCGAGTGATCGGTTCAGGGGTGACCACCACCAGTACAGGATAGCAGTGAGTTGTATTGTGCACTGTCTCCAGCTTGACTTACCACTCCCCCTGGACTCTTGTGTACCATATGCAGGATTACAGCATCCCAGTCCACCTCTCTGCAGCTCTTTCTTGCCAAATGGTCCCCACAAGTGGTTCTTGTGAGTGCCATCTTAATTGCTCCATTAACTGTTTGTGTGCTGAAAAACAATACTTAAAGGAGAGGTGAGCTGAGGACGTAACCCCAGTCACTGCAATTATGTGAAAAGTAGTGGCCAATTAGCACTCTGTGCAATGTGACACTGTTGGTGTTTATGTGAGCAACTTCAATTTCTCATTGTTAGTGACTGTTCTCTGATTTACATAATTGGGGGATTGGTCATTAATGGGGGATGGCTTGTGAGAGGATCCCATTAAGATATGGAGTGAGATCTGATCATCTCCTCTGCTCTCTGCTATTTATCTCCAGCTGTATTGGCACATTAGGAATTATTGGGATTTTTATCCTCATATTTTATGGTGAAATATCGAACTTTGACACAACGTGTGCATGCAAGATTTTGCAGAATTGTTCAGAAGAAGGCAACTTGTCTTTTTTTGTAGGCATTTTCCCCCGACTTGCCACTGAGGGGCAGTATAAAGACAGGCAGCTTCAGCACTGACACAAAGTTACAACAAGAGGTTATCACATTATTTGCTATTATCTAAAGGTAATAACAGTGAACTCTGCCTTATGTGTATGTGAGGAGATTACGATAAAATAAGAACACCTCTCCAATTCTAGTATGCAAACAGCTCAACACGAGAGACAGAGAAATGCTAAATAAATACTAATATATTTTCAATTAAATGTGGTTTGATAGTGGACAGTTACATTTCAAATGCATTAAAAATATAATTAAATCCATCAGTTTTCAAGAGAAGATTGGAATAGTTCTTAAAGTTTAGAGAAAATGAAGTCCAAATATGAATCTGCTACACTGGTTGATAAAGTGCAATATACACCAGCATCAACAGACCAAATCTTTACTCCAGGCAAAGAGGATTTCAGTTAACCTCTGTGTTTTTCATTTATATTTTTCCATGATGGACAAAGGTGACATTTGAACACAATGTGGTTAGTTTTGACAGCCATTGCAAATAATGTGATTTTTGCATCCCCAATATCTATCAGCAGGAATGCAAAAAGTTGTCAAACACAAATAAACCAAAACCTTTTTTGCTCACAGTCTTTGTGTTGACAGCTATTCACTACCATCATTTAGCTGCAGTATCTAAACTGTTGTTTTGCCATCATGTTTTGCACCATATTAAACTCTTCCAAAGCCCTCTTGGAGAGGTCTTGTTTTTCTTTACAATTGCAGTCAAAAGAACCAAATGTATAATTTGAGCTGCAAAATGTGATATCTCCTCGAACGCCAAAGCCTGCTTCATGAGGTGTAAGTGATCTTGAATCCATTATTTATGACCTCCTTTTGCTACCATTACACTGAAGAGTGGGACTCTGTTGTACATAGCACTGTTGTGCTAAACAGTTCTCCAGCAGGAAAAGGCACTTGCACCTTCTTCAAATCAGCTTTGATTAATGCTTGACTCAGTCACGGCAGGCAACATTTTACAGCAGCAGCAGCTCAGAGGAAGACCTGGATCAATGCCGAACAACACCGTGAGGCAATGTGTGCTGCTGAGCGGGCTGTGTCCTGGTGACAAGAATGCCCAAGGGTTTATGGATGACATATTAACATTTGACAATATCAATACACTTTTATTGATGGATTACAGCGTCCTGTTACATACCCACTCAGAGAGGTGTTTGAAGATGAAATGTTATCCCTTATGAATTGAGTTGAGCCCCCCGATGCTATCATCAGAGGTAGGACTGTGCAACAGCAAAAGGAAAATGTCAGCATTTATCTTCTAATCAGGGCTGGTAGTGCTACGTGAACTTCAAACTTAATGACCCAAGACGATTTAATTTGACTAATTACCTGATGGGAAATTCTGATCTTCATTGCAGCCAAAATACTTGGCCATTTTAAAATATATGTGAAATTTTAAGTTAGCTGTCAGCCATTGCTTTAAAAGCTCATTAATGTATGTTAAGAAAATTTTTCTGTCCATTTTTGAACGACAGTAGCTAGAAAAGATAATACATATGCAGTAGTTACTGTATCTTGCAGTAGTAGACTGATATTTCAGAGATCTTCACAAAGTTTCCTGTTTTATTATTTTAAACAAAGTGAATTAATTTTGACACTGAATGCTGTGTTGCGCTTATAGCAAGAGTTCCACATTCGAGTAAGCAGTCGTGTTAACTGAGAGTTAAATGAGAAGATCGGCATTCATGGCCGTACCGTAAGTATGTAGCTACTGCCGGCAGCAGTAACTTAAGCCGCATTTCAGTTTCTCCCAAAGTTCATGAACCTAACCCGGTCCAGGTATCTTTTTGGGGGTCGATCAATTAACCCAGAACTAAATTTAGACCCTGGTTCCTGTTGTGGAAACGTTCATAGTTCCTCAAGAGGTTCCTGGTTCTTGGAGAAAGTTCCTGCGGTGGAAACGCGGCTGTAGAGTCACTTAGCATGAAACCAAAACTTTATTCAAATTAAATTTTTATATGTATCAAACAATCAAGATATGACATTTTCTTTAGGTTTGCTGGCAGGCATTCTGTTATTTCCAAACAGCCAGGCTATCTGTCTTAACCTGCTTCCATTTATGCAAAGGCTGCTAGAGCTAGATTCATATTTAGCATACAGGCGCAGGAGTCGTATCCATCTTCAAATGTAACTCCCAGCAAGAAAGCAAATAAGCATATATTTCCCAAATGTCATATTTTTTTCTTAATTTAGGACACAAATTACCAACACAATAAATAATTTTGAATTTCATGTCTGTTTATTTAAGTTAAATTCCTCTGACCAAAGCACACTGGCACCAGCTATTGACCTGTGTTTCATTTTGATCATGAGATATTGCATCAAGTTTGATGAGCCCTTTGTGTCCTCATGTGTTTCTGTGTTGCACTTGATTCGATGAAGGCACTGCATCATTGTCTACTGGTGTTTGATATCTCATGAGTTATTCATTGAAAAGCTGTTTTGCTGTTTGCTCTCCTTGTGCTACCTGCTGACTTTACATGGGGTCACTTTAACTGGCTGCTGTGTGTACTCAGAAGGACTGCCAATAATTAAAAGTGCAAGGGCTTTGTCAAGCTGCATTATTAAATTGTATTCTGTTTGAATGCTTGTGAGGTGACATGCACAATCAGGCTTTATTGAGAACTTTTTTTTTTCTTTGGATCAAAATCATGTTTCACATACTTTTTGTTGTTTTGTTCCAATTTAGATTTTTTTTGGCACTAAAACATAGGATTTTTCATAATCAAATCAAATACATCATAATCATACCATAACATACCTGATGTGTTTTTCTTTCATTGTTTGCCATGACTGCATAAACACAGATGTGTTCCTGTTGCTTTATCAATCACAGCACTAGACTGATAAGCAGCATCGCTGTATTTAATTTTATTTTATTTATTTGCTCTACACGGCTTTGATACTAATGTATTTACCCAACATGATTATGATTGTTTTTGTCAAAGATACCTCCTATG
Source organism: Seriola lalandi dorsalis (assembly GCF_002814215.2). NCBI lineage: Eukaryota > Metazoa > Chordata > Actinopteri > Carangiformes > Carangidae > Seriola > Seriola lalandi. The sequence goes on from NW_019525301.1 coordinate 32,186, forward strand.
GCATCTCAAGAGGTATCTAAAAAACAATTCAAATGTCCACATCCTGTATCCACATCGTAAATGTATCAGGCTTTTATTCAACATTAATACTGAGCTGGTGAAACATTGCACTCCGAGTTCTCTAATTACAATGCAGCTAATGTATTATTTCCTCCCCATGTGGGATTACTTTCATCTTTCCCATTAAGATGCACATTTTGTTTGGATACTCAAATTACAAACCCCATATTAAATCTGACTGTGCAAAAGGCATTGATCATAGCCCCGATAGCTGCACTCCAACTTTGATTTAATTTGCACTTCCATTAATATCTATGAGACGTCCGATTGTCGTCTTGGGCATATTGATGGTATTGTAAGCCCTGCCTTCATATAATGTTCCCCAGCGGCAATGAGGAAATGTTACAGAGAATTAGGCCGAGAAGCAGGCTCAGTGGAACTGGCACTGCAGTCGGAAATTCATTACCCTAATAAATAGAGGGGAAAAAAGCAAGAATCTTAAGAGAAATTTCTCTCTTCCCCCCTCTCGCTCTCTCTCACCACAAAAACACAAAAAAGCCCTCACTTTGGCCTGAGAGTGGATGACTGTAAAATAGGTGCTTCTTATTATTGCTGCCTGTGCACCTAAGGGTCTTCTTGGGACCTTGAGATGTCTTTAAAATGTGCCCAATGATTCAATAGAAAAGCAGTCACTTACTGCCTGCCCATCACGAGGCTTTATGTCTACATATACTGGGCTATTTGGATATATGTGGCTGCATCTCTTTGCTTATTACATTAATGAGAATGCAGCCTAAATCTCATTAAAACCTACAGAATAGAAGGAAGTGACATTATTAAAAGAAAACACAATACAACTCGCGTAGTGGATTCAGTCAGAGCTAGATAAGTGTCAAGCCATGCTGATTTCTTATGTTGATTAATGAAGTGCCAACTGAGTATATGTACTGTTCCCTTCCTTTGTTGAAACCTTGACATGCTGTTTTCTATGGGGAAAACACTGCTGGAGCCAAGAGACATGAGTTATGCTGTAATTAATGCAATCATGAGGATGAAAATAGCTGTTGTTGCAACCAGAAAACGACAATGAAGAGCGTGTGAACCAAGGAGGGAAAAGATTCATTGTTAGGTGACTGCATTCGGAGACTGCGGCGTCCTCCCGAGGCCCTCTCCGAGGCTCAACAGTGTATCTTTCAGTAAGGAGCATCTCTGAAACAAATATGTTTTACTGCATCCCTCATTTCCTGTAGCACGGCTTTTATTTCAGACAACTGCGAGCTTTTTCAGTGGATGGCACAATTTCCCTTTTTGTTTTCAAAAAGGGGGAGGGCTCCGCTTCTCTTACGATTCTGCCAGAGTGATTCATTTGCAGGTCATTAAAAAGCTCGTCTTTTGAAAGCGTTAGGCTGCTCAGGTGGCGAAGCCTGTGCAGGGGAGACATGTCGTAAATAAAGGCAGCTACATTTCAAATGCCATAAATAGGGGACACCTAAGGACCTTGCATGATTGCAGACATCTAATCATTTAATTTATGCGTGTCTAAAGGAGCCCTCATTAACATTCAAGTAGCACTCATCTGTCTAGCGGGATCATACCGAAGGATGCATCACTCTCAGATGGAACGTATCTATTTGGGCAACACAGCATGGCTACACACTCAGCAAGCACCTTCTCGCTTTCTCCCTCAATGTCATGAGAGACACAGCATGTAACTCTCATAACTTACAGTGTGTGATTTGTGATCCAGTGATTGTGTTGCTGTTAATGTAGAGAACCTTTGACAAAGTTAAAGTCATATTCTCTAGGTCACAATACAATGTTGGGCCTAACACTTCTGGCTGTGTTGCAGGCAAATCATTTGACCTCATCTCAAAGCAGCCTGGACAAAAGGTGCATCTTGCAGAGTGTATTTGCAGACAATCAGCAACAGCCCTTTGATGAAGACAACTGAAGCCTGGGCTGTTTATTTTTGAAGACTGTCTGAAGTCTTTGTTAGCACTGCGATACTGTAACACACCTCAGCGTCTGCACAGCAGATGCATGCATGACAGGGACTCAATAATAATTGGCGTGGATTGCTTTTGACACATGCTTGTTGCTGACAGCTGCTTTGTTCTATGGTCAGATTTCATATTTAACACATCAAAGAGTTGGGATACTTCACACTCTGCTAAGGACTGATAGCAAGTCTGACACTTTGCTGTTGAGAAAGGAGAGAGTTGGTCTTCTCTGGTGGAGAGTAAAGTCAAGTTGCATTCAGTTTTCCTTTCTTCACTTTCCCGCCAAATAAATGAAGTTATACTCAAGCAGTCTTTTACAAGGAACACAGTAAACATCATAGGGGAAGTGTCACGTTTACAGTGACAATGAAAGAATCTTAAGGAGGAAATTCCTGCAACAAGGAACCATATTTAAAACTGTAACAAGGTTTAAAACCTTGCATGAGTAGTTCGTAAACATGGATTTCATAACTGTTGTGATGATGTGCTCCTGGCGTTTACACTGTGTGAGTGTCTGTACAGTAAGAATGACTTTGCAGCAGTGAGTCGGAGGAAAGGGAACTAACGGACTTTTTGCTACACCCCTCCCACAAACAGGACTCATAGCTTAAGAAAATCAAGCTGGACACAAAAGGCCTGTCAAACGTTTGCAACGTATGGGGCAAGAGTCTTAGTAAAACTTGGATTTCTAGGTTCAGTTCCAGAAGCAAGAAAATCTCAATGAAAAGTCCCACTGACATTTGTAAATTAAGCTAACATCAAATACCGCCTTGGAGCTCAATAATAGGCTACTGTATGTCATGTGACTCGCTTTGTAAGTTTAGATAAGGTCGGTAATTTAAAATCTAAATTCAATATTTCTGTTTTTTAATGGTCTCAAATGAACACCATTTCCCATGAGCCCACGGGCTATATGTGACAGCTCAATAAAAGGAGGGGAGTATATGGACGAGTGGTGTTAGCTCAAACGTGTCAGAGATTACAAGTACTACATTAAAAAATGACTTTAAAAGAGAGCTTTGGTGAATTATAATAAATTAATTAGATATGGATGATACCAGGTTACGATGATCTACCCATGCTGCCATGTTGGTACATTTTTATGGGAGCAAAGAAAAAAAACAAATAGAAGCTGTATAGTTTTATGTATGACAAAATCGTCATTAATAACAAACTCATGATATTTCAGTTTCTTATAGCAAGTGCTGTAGTTCATACTGATTTGTCTTAGGCCAAGTCGACATGTATAGGCTATATGGGTATTTATTAAAATGGGGGTTTTCCTCCTCCGATGTTAAAAAATTGCTGTCGAGAGCATGCTAAATCAACAGCCGGCACTATAACCCTAACTGTAAAGCCATGTTGGCCAATCAGAAGCCTGGAAAAAAAGATATCACTGGTTTCCGGGAGGAAAACAATAACCTTAAAAATTCACATTCAAAACGGAGTTTCTGAACATCTTCACCCAGGCCAGAGTTTACAAAAGGTCAATTTTCAGTTACCTAAAATGGGGTTTGCATGTGGCTGAAAGGCCAAATGCATAGGAAAAGCTATTTAAGAAAAACAAACAAAAAAAAAACGTGTGTACGTGTGGAGAATATGGAAAGGTCATATGAAAAATAGCCAAGTTCATGACTAGCATATACTTCTACAATATGTGGAAGCCAAAGAAACAACTATATCAGAGTGCAGGCTAACGTTAGCTCTGTCTTGCTCTTTTGGATCAACCTCAGCCAACGTTACCCAAACTGGTCATGTTTTCCAAATACATCAGTTAGTCTTCTTTCTAATCTTGAAATAGGCTTATCTTTGACTTTTCCTTCTCATATAATATTGGGACTATACACTGCAATACAAAAATAATGCTTAATTCTTTACATTCCCTATCAATTGGTGAAGGATCTGATTTTATAGCCTTAACTTTAGTCTTCTGGCACCAACGCACATTTAAACATTCTCGTTTTAATATGAGTAAAATGGAAACATTGAAGGAGCAACTTTTTTTTAAGTTTTGCTCTTGCTACATAATCAACATTAGCATTAGGTTGAGGGTTCAGCATCAAACTTCATTGTTTGTACTCACAAGAGCTGTCTCTTGTGAGTGGAAAGCAACCATTTTCTTTTGCTTCTAATTCTGTCACTATTTTTCTTCTACTGAAGTTTGCATGCTGACCAGCTAACCTCGGTCTGGCTGGCCTGTCACTTTCCAATACCAAGTCACTGTAGTGTCCAGTTGCCCTGAAGAAGTAGCGCTGCCCAGAGAGCGTATTATAACCTCTTGCATTGTAAACACAAAGATGGCTGAAGTTCTTGGCAAGACTGGTAAGTAAATAGCAACAGCAATAACATGTATAACATGTCTCAAAAAAGTCAGGATGTATCTCCACCAGCTCATAGAGCCAGTATTAGCTTAATTAGCTAGCGTGCTTGCTGACAATCTACAAATCAGAAGCCTGCTTTTTTATGCCTTTGTCTGAGATCAAGCTTAGACATCATCAGCTCATGACTTGAAAATAAGGAGAGACTGATCTTGAGTCAATGTAGCTCTCATTAGATTTTAGTACAAACTGCGAGGGCCTGGAGGAAAGTATTGTAGGGCAATGTGATAAGTCCCCTCATCAGCACAGAAGACCTGCAACACCCCCACTTTATAAGGTAAGGCAAAGCAAGGCGGGGGCCTGTTAATGGGTTGGCGTTAAACACCACATTTTAACCGATGCACAAGGAGTGAGAGAGGCACGCTCGTCTCCATAGGCAGTATCCAGCAGCATTTTGATGTCTCTAACAAGAACACAATAAATTGTTCCTCATTATTCAGTAATTAACTCCAATGCGCCGGGTCCCCATCCCCCTGCGCCACGCTCTAAATCACCACCCTCCTCCCCTCTTCTCCTCCTGCTACACAGCTCTTTAATTTCCTCTATGCTGTGGGGGGTGTGGGCAGGAGAGGGGGGGGGCACACACAGCTTGATGCACTCCATCATCCCCTTGCCACCCTCCTGTCACCCCTTTGCCCTGTCCTAGCCGCACCCTCCTCCTCCCTCCCTTCTTTCCATCCCCATGCCAGCTCCTTAACAGAGTGTGCTCTCCCTGCAGGATACCACCTGGTTAAAGCAGGGAGAGGTCACCTGAGCTGGGGCGACAGGCTTCAGTCACGTTCGACATAGTGAGACAGCTAGCGCCTTGTACTATCAAGGCATCAAATCTCGCCCCCGGCTCTGTTCGCTGTCTTTTCGCAGGGCTTTCCCCTTCCTCCTCTGCTCTTAATTGTTAAAATGAGGTCATTAATTGGAGGCTGAGTCAAATCACCTGTCATTTCAGCTGGGAATCATCCGCTGATTGAAAGGTATCATAAAAACCTGCCCAGGGCCTGGTTTTTGCAGTGCCTGCTGGGAGCTCCCTTTGTGCCTTGACGATCTCCGCCCATGGGCACACTACTCACTTTAGTTTCTGTGGCGGAGATTAGGCGGGTAGTCTTGGGTGACACACATCCACGCGCGTGGCCCAAATATAGATTCAAGAGAGTCAGTAGTGTCAGGCGCAATTCCTGGAGGATGTTGTGGGGAGTGTTCGTTCTCCACTGTACTATTAACGCCCCTGACCTAATTGAGGATGATGCTCACACACACCACTTCACTATATGAGAGTGAGGTCAGGTTCATTTGAGGGGGTAATTGTGAAATTGGCATGTAAACTAGGACAATAGAACAAATGACAAAAAATGAGGACAGATGACAAATTTCTTGACAGATTTTTTAATAAATTTAGAAATGTCCTGCTGCATTCAAAGATATAGTGTAGCGGTCCAGCATTAAAACTAAAGGAAATGAACTTATTAAATGATGTGTTTTATAACACTTACTTCTAATGCCATAGTTTGGTGGAGTTGAATGTTGTTTTCTTAGACGTCATACTATTTTGCTCTAACAATGCTCGGCATCATGGGTGTAACTGCAAAAGAGGTTTATGAGAAACACATGCATCAAATATTTGAAATGACGTCAACTTAAATGCACCCAAACATTTTTCACCTTGTGACAGCTACACTGCACAGCAAGGTACAGAAAGCGGTACTCTCAGGCACTTAAAAATGCTCCATTTACTTAAGAAAATCACATTGAATATGTGGGCAATATTAACACAGAAAGACCATTAGAAAAACAGGCTTAAATTATTCTGAAGGCACAAAGCTACATAAAGCTTCAGGACCCCCATTTTCCACATGGACTTAATCTTGAGGAACACTACATAAGATGCTGACAAACCCGCTGTTTGAAATAAAAACCCTCTAAACACATGGCATTAATATTTAATGGTGCTGCTTCCTCGGGAGGCCACTCTGGGCTGCAGTGCTGTGTCTGAAGGGAGACGGTATTAGTGCTGTGTGCTCTGGAGGAAGAGCAGCTTCACACTAATGAAGCGATCAGGGCCTGAACTCTGAAGAAACCTCATATCCGATTAGTGAGCAGAGATGCATGTAAACATGGGCGAAGCAGCAAGCGATTAGATCACTTTGTTAATGCAAGTCTTGTGTCACTAAACACAACAGCAGAGTGGCGTGCAGTGTTTAGAAGTATTCTACTAGCTAAAACGCATTTCACTTTTTAATCATTTCAATATTAGTGTTTCTTTTTGACCCTCGATGCAAGTGTTTTGAATTAAGATGTGAGCTAGAGGAGCAGTATGCAATTTAATAGGCTAACACTATCCTCTGAGCAACCATTAAGGTGCACGCATGTGTTGCGCAGCAGTGAAAACCACCTGACCTTGTCCACATCCGCTCGGCCGGGATGGGACAGCATTTGAACCCAGCCAGTAAAGGACAGGCCATTTGGATGTTATTAAAAAACATTAGTTTCTGAAGCCCATGCTACTCCCAGAGCCATCAGGTAATTTGAAAGAGATCCAGCGAGTTTAAGATGTGCAGATGTTTTCGCTTTAAAACTGGCATCTGTTTATACAGACGCACTTTATGTTCGAAAAACCACAAAGGACCTCCAATAGGTTTTATGGAGCAGTATCAGCTAGAGCACTCAGCTTTGTAATTGTGCTACGCCAGGTAATGAGAAAATTGGTCACAAGCAGCATTCCCTGTAGATGTAACCTGCAACATTTTTGCACAGCATGTGCAGTAGCCACATTTATTTTTTGTAGTCTGTGCACTGCAGTCTGAGCTCCTGTGCAGCTTTCAGGAGGTCAAACATGGTCACAGTTTACAGCATAATTCATATCAAAGGACTAATTCCATCTAAAAATACATTTGCAGATAAAACAGTTTTCATTTAAAGGGGGGACATATACATTTTATCATGTACAGTGGCAAGACAAAGTAAGTGAACCCATTGAAAATATCTGTATTATGTATAAATTTGTCTTGAAATGTAGTCAAATCTAAGTTACAGTTATGAACAAATACAATCTATTTTAACTGATAACACACAAACCATTGTATTGTTCTTGTCCATGAAAATATCATTCAAACATTCACATTGTTGGTTGGAAAAAGGATATGAACCTCTAATCTAATGACATCTACAAAAGCTAAATGGTTTGAGGATTGATCAAACCTGGAGTCTAATCAATGAAACAAGATTGAAGACACTTTGACTTAAAAAAAACAAAAACATTTTGAGTTTGCTATTCAGAAGAACCATCTGCTGAATCATGTGGACAGTGCCTCACAAAATGATCTCATAAGACTTAAGATCATGAACTGTTGATTTGCCTAAAGATGAAAGGGTTACAGAGTCATCTCAAAGAGTTAGATATTCATCAGCCTACAGTCAGACAAATGTCTATAAATAGAGATGATGCTGTGGCTACTCTCCCAAGAAGTGGACGTCCAGCGAAGATGACTCCAAAGGTGCAACGCAGAATGATCAGTGGGGTGAAAATGAAGCCCAGAGTGACAGTTAAGAGAAATCTGTGTGAGCTGAAGCAGCTCTGTGGGAAGAATGGTCCGAACTTCCTCCTGAACATTGTGCAGGTCTGATCAGCAGCTACTGGAAGAGCTGGTTTGAGGTTGTTGGAGCCAAAGGAGGTTTGAGCAGTTATTTAATCCAAGGGTTCACTTACTTCTTCCACCAGCACTGTTAATGTTTAATGAGTGTGTTCACTAAAGACATGAAAGATTATAATTGTTTGTGTGTTATTAGCTTAAGCACATTGTGTTTGTCCGTACTTGTGACTTAGACGAAGATCAGATCACATTTTTTGTACAACAGCTAACACAGAAAACCAGGTAAATCCAAAGGGTTCACACACTTTTCCCTCTGTAAATCTGTGAGTAATATCTAAACCCTCTGTATTAAAACATTTTTCATAGCAGTTCATTCCAAGTCAAGTTGGCACATTTTCAAAATATTCAGTCTGGTTTTCATAAAATAACAGAGCTGAAACAGCCTCTCAGCGTTCCTGATGATTTCCTGATGAACGCAGACTAATCTTTGTTTTTGCTGCATGACTAAAGTGCAACTTTCAACACAACTGATCAAAGTACTTTAATTAAAAGTTGGAGGATTTGGATTATTGTCTGCGTGGCTGCACCAGTTTTTAATATTACCTGTCAAACAACTTTCAGCCTGTTACTAAATACTGTGAATGCAAAATATGTCTTAAATATGACTAATCTCAAGGCTCAGGTCTCAGGCCAGTATAATAATATTGACCAATATGCTATGTCATACATACACATTTCAGGGCTACCACTTAGAAACTATAGAGAAATATTCTGCACCATTAATTAAAGTAACATTTATCCAAATGTAAATTCATGTAATGTAGAAATAGGGTGAGAAATACTGTATTGTCAAGGTTTCCAGGTTTTGTGTTCCCTAACACTGCTGTGTGTGTCCTTGTCCTCTGCCAGTGAATGTCAGCCCTGCTGTGAATAGCAGCTTTTTGATGTTCACAATATGTTGTTTTTATTTAGAGGATTCCTTTCAGTTTGTGGCCATTTTTGTCACTGTAGCTTTTATTTATTCATTTATTTATTTATTCTGTTGGGCATTCATCTGTCTTGTTTGGCACATGCTGTCATTATTTTTCAGGACAATTCATGATGCCATACTGAAAAATATGCCACTTTTTTGTGACTGATGCTTTTACAGAAAGAGTGCAGAGGAGTGTTTTGTTTCTTTTGAAGTGTGTTAGTCGTCAGAAAACACAAAAAAGTGGTGATTGTCGTGTGCACTTCTACCTGTTATTTTGCCATACATGGCTACCTGGCTAATTTGCATGAGTAGCTGATGTGTAGCTGTTATTTTTGTTATATATGCTATTCATTATTCATTCACTCATTGAGTCCTTACCACAGCGGCCTGGGTTTGACTGCAGCCCAGGCCTTTTGCTGCATGCCGTTCCCTAAATTTCCCATCAATCTCTACTGTCGCTAATGAAATAAAGCAGAAATGCAGAAAAAATAATCTTTAAAAAAAGAAAAAAATGATTCATGAACAAACCAAACTTCTTCTCTCCTATGCTCAAGTTTGTCTGTAACCATGTGATCCAAGTGAGCTTTGTATACATGTTAACTTAAGTTTTTAATGAACACAATACGGTAACATATGCCTCTACCAATGAATTTTAATGTTACCTTTGGTCCATTTTAAATCTCCAACTGTCTATAACAAGAATATTGCAAATATATTCAATACTTTGCTCTGAATTACAAAGCCATACATGCCATGAGTTCACATAGTCTCTGCTGTGAATGCAAAGAAACAAACAAACAAAAGGCCCAAAACAAAAACAGAGAAATAAAAAAAATGCAACATATTTATTGTGATGGATGACCTACAATATCTCAAGCAACTCTTCAGTTTCTGCAGACTGAACTTTAATAACACACGAGCATAAAACTACTGTAAAAATGTATTTAAATGTGGCCATTGCCTTTGTTAATTGTGCACTACTGTGTAAAGTTTGTTTAAGGAAGAAATTAATAATTAGGTAAAAGACACAATTTAGACTTTAGACATTAAACCACAGTGAAGCAGCACTAATACAGTCTGAGGATTAATTAATTAACCTGATACAGTTCAACACTACTCCATCTCTTTCAGTGGTGTGAGGTTTCCCATTGGTGGGACAGTGTGGTAATTCAAAGGGAACCATTTCTGGGCTATGCAGTAGGAGCTCATGAAATACAGTGCCAGTGAAGTACGCATTTACTTCCCATGCAGTTCAGATCCACACATGTGTCTCAGGACTGTACTGATACATAACAAGAGACGGCGGTGCTTCTGACAACTGCACAATAATAGTTTCCTTGTTTGCAGAGTGGGATTACTCTCATGGTCTTTATACATAATGGCAGAAAACAAATGTTTGGTAATTGAGAATGATCCAGTAACACAGTGTGTGTGTGTATGCCTCTACTCTCACATTGACCTCTGTGGGAAACAAATGATGCTTAAGAACAATGTTGTCTTGTATACTGTTCTCACACTGACATAGCAGCCGTGCTCCTGTGTCCATTTCCCATTATGTGACAAGGACATATTTCAGACTGAAGTGATCCAAACAGTGATCTACCACTTGAGAGAACTGTCTTTGAGAACAGAGGTCGAGGGGAGCGACAAGGACGAGTGTCCTACAAATGCCATATCCAACAGCTCCAGTGTTTCCAGTGGCACTTGAACTGAAATAGGCACGCTCAACAGGGGACAGGCTTCAAGATTTTTTTTTCTCCATACTTCAGAAAGACTATCATGTTGAAGCTGGAGTGCTTGTTGGTGTGTCAGTATGTGTATCACCAGAGCAGTGATGGAATTCGCAGGCTTCGAGGCCAGTGTATTGTTTGTGATGACACTGCTGCCTGGCTGCATAGTGGATTTGGTACAGAACAATTCAAATTCAGTGGTAAGGAATTCATCATTCAGTATCTACAGTAGATGGAGATAGTTACAGCAATGATGTGATTTTTGTAGCAACCAAGTAATATGTATTTACAATGACAGTTTGGGATGCAATCATCAATGAACTATCCTTCTTTGGTGCAGTAATATGAAATGTCTGTTCTCTGATTAGCTTAAAAGTAAATAAAATTACGGTTTACCCAAAATGTAATCACTTTTCCTGAGTCAGCCACAACATGTTAGGGCTTTATCACACCTAAAGTTTGTTTGTTCTGGTCCGTTTCAGTTGATGAGTTTGTAAACTTGTAGCATTTTCCCCCTAGTTTGGTTTGCTTTCCCCCAGAGAAAAATTCAAGTGAACGAAAATTCATCATTACAAAACGTGTGAGAACGTTCACTCCTCTTATTGGTCAGATTGTCTGGCTGGAGCAGAAACATAAACACAGAAAGAAAGTTACGGAAACCGTCCAGCTCAAACTTTAACTGGACTAAAGAGCGCAGGTGTGAAAATACCATTCCATATTCAAAGCTTTAAAGCAAGATGATGTAACAATACATAAATGTTGCATTTCTTTCTCTTACAAAATTAAAAACCTGAATTCATGAATGATATAACACCTTTGATCAATTAAATATACTCCAAGGTTTTGCTGCTGCAGCCTGGATCAGTATCTTATGGTGGCTAACGTTAGCAAACTGTAGATAGATATTGCTTCCAAACCAGGGCTGTCGAGCCATCAAATTAATTTGTACGCCCCCCTCCACGTAGCCTAGTGCTAAACCATATTGTAGAATTGATATTCCATTTGTCTGTGGTGCCTAATGCTGCATTCATCATTTAATTTAAAACATAATTACGGGCAACTGAGTGGGAAAAACGTTCACCTACAAGTCGGAGTTATTGGGAATTTCCTACATCAATGATATGATCCACGTGGCCACTAATCTACTGACACTAATACAATCCATTCAGATCATTTTATAGGAGCTACACACTGTTTGTTTGTATCGGGTGTCACTTAGTAACAAACTGTTGCAAACTTGTAACCCAACACACAGACACAAGGGTAGCTAATTTAGAAAAATGGCTGCGGTCAAAAAGTAAAAATAATCTCCTTTCCTAACCACTTTTCCTTGACCTCGATGGAAAACGTCATGAGCCCAAGGAAGATGTGAAGGAGAATTAAGACAACCGCGGTGCGGAGAGAATCCGACTGCACATTTAAACCAACTTTATTTATAACACATGGATGACAGATAATCCTTTCCTAACCACGAACACAAAGCAAGTGGTACTAAAATGCTGAAATAAGATAACATGAAAAGAATACACAAGTAGAGAAAGTTGAGCCATTAAAATAATAATTAAATAAAAATAAGGAAATGAGCAAGGGGCCAAAATAAATTATATTCAGACATAGGCATATAGAGTTTCCTGGCATGGGTGCGTTTGGCCTTTTTTATGCATTTGTTAAGAAGAGAAAATTCATTTTTTAGTGCATTCCACAATGGGAGGGGTTTAGTGAAATGACATTTATGTATAGGCTATAGGCTATAATTTTTGTTGTGATGCTGATGATATTGTTAACCAGAAATTCAATATGCTTCTTCTTCATGATGACCCCTAAATGGATAGATTTGAAAGAGAGGAAATCTATATTTATGGACTTGGAGTTCAGTCAATCATATAAGGATTCCCATAAGTTTTGGATTGTGTCACAAGCATAAAATAGATGCTCTGTTGTTTCTACATTTATGTGTGTCTGCCGTGGTGAAACTGGAATGGTGTGTCGCATTAAATGTTGCTGCTGCAAGGATTTATCTGCTTTCCTTTTGTAAAGGGAGGTCCTGTGTATCCAATGCTCAAGGAGATGAGATAGGAAGCATTGAAGCTCCTTTACTTGATTTCAGCGTCATGCTCTGTCCCACTCATTATCATCTAACCCGATTTAAAAACATAAACAATGCACCATGAGTCTGAATTCAACACTGATTTATCTGTGTCAATCATTCAATGTGTCAGTGTCAGGGCTGCTGCTACCCTATGACTCATAGGCAAACACTATAGGCTATGATGCTGGCAGGTCTTTCTGACAGAACAGAATGGAGAGCTGTCATGGCGAAGAGACAGTCAGTCTTTTAAACAAAGCTCCAGGAAGTTTACTCTTTCCGTCTTAAGGTACCAGGCAATGAAAATACTGCGCTCATGGTGTTCATGGTGTTGTAAGGTGCGTGCGGTTGGTGTGGGCGTTGAAATAATTGTACCACATCCTGATGAAAACACTTATGGTGTGTGCACAAGCCCATACATGTGTGGGTGAACATGCAGCAAAAATATGCGTCACACTTAACACTTAACTGTCTCGGTTTGGGAATTTTAAAATATGGTCACCCTACTCACGAGTGACAAGACAGCAGGTTACTGGTCATATTTCTGTCTGTCGCCACTATAAGGTAGATGCATTTTTAAATGACAGCAAACAGCTTAATCTTCATCTGGAATGTTTTAATCCGTTGTGTTGCATCCAAAAAAAAAACCTTCCACACATTGATCTCAGATGGTTCTATGATTGCTAAATTCCTCCATTTTATGTTAACAAAGAGAACAAGTACCTACTTTGCTTAAAGGAGCTATTTGGAAGTTTAGGTATCCAACATTAGAATTAACAGATGTTTATTTACCAGTCTACAAGAAATGTTCAGCATCAAACTTCACTTCGCCAAGAGCTGTCTCCAGAAGTGAAAAGCAACCCTTTTTTTTTGCATTTATTTCTACCTTCCGACCGTTATCCCCACCACCACCCGCTCCCGGCAAGAAACCACAGCAGCAAAGAAGACTTACATGAAGCACCTTTAAAGGGCCACAGTGCAATAGATCAGAGTGACTGTATTTACATGGTTTTGATGCGCTTATTGTAAATCGCTATGTGGACAAAAGCATCATCCAAATGAATGCAATATGTAATGTACTTACATTTTGTATTTATGTTAATTCATTTTTTAAATTACATGTGTAAAATTGAGGTCATGCTTATCTGCGTTGAAAAGGAATTTTCCAGTAAACAGCAGGAACATGCTAACCCACAGCTACCAACAGTTACATTCACATTTCTACTGCATACCTCAAATATTTCATGATGTTATTTTGACATGCCATGGCAAGAAACACAGGTGTGATTCGTACCTGCATTTTGTTTAATTTTGACAGTTCCCAGGACACATATAAACACAAGGTCACATGCATACACAAATGGATAATGTATATATTTATTTTCATTTTAATATCACAAACGTAACAGCTTCAATGTTATTTTCCTTGTATTTATTTGTGTTTTAACCCTTAGACAGTCGATCTTTGATTATCCATCCAGGTTGCTTGTGGTGATTGGTGATTAGTATGGGTTTAGTGGTAGCATAATTCAGAAACCTCCATAGCCAGCTCCAGGCAGTCACTTGCATCATGACATGAACTGAACAGACCAAAGTCCAAGTCAATGTGAGAGTCATCATCACTGCTGGGTGTAGACTCCGCTGTTGTGAGGACCTGTTTGTAGTTTGGGCAGCAGTGACGGGCAACTCTCTCACAGGAGTCCGGCAGCATGCCGATCATATCGTAGAAGCGGCAGAAGAGACAGTTCAGGACCATTCCTGCACAGTCAACTGAGGAACACACGCAGTCAGGTAAATTCTTTGGCTTCATAAAAGCCTTCAATCCCTTCACACGTTTACAGTGACCTCTTTGAAATAATGTGGGATGTTTAAACCATATCTTGGGACATAAATCATTTGTGTTGCTGTAAGAGCAGCTTGTCTTCACTTATATCTTATAACATTTTAAAAGCCTCCTTTCCTTCCTTTATACATGCATAATTTAGGAAATCATGCCTCGCTCCCTCACAGAGAGACAAGCAAGAAAGCTGTTTGTAGACATAATCAATTACTAGAAGTCTCCCTTGTATACCTTGCCAGGAGCATTTCCAACTTGCGAAGTGATTGCAGTGAAACAATGCAATGTGTCTTCCCAGCAGCCTTTGCCAAATGGTGGCCCCATGGGTGCAATGAAGTGTGAGATCATCAAAAGGAGACTGACCATGAACAGACAGTTACTCACCAAAGACATGATGTAGGAGAGACCTTATGACTTGTGTTGCAAAGAATCTAGAGCAAGTACAGTGTATACCTCTGCCAGTGGTGCACAATCCTCTAAATCTGTCATTCAAATCTGAGAAAGTTCTGAATCGCATTGCATCTAAAGCCTAATCTGCATCAAAATACATTTTGAAATAGACGATCATTCTATTTTATATATTTTAGAATATCCTTTATGGGCCCTATCTTTTAAGGCTTTGTATAATTATGCACATTTTTAACTGAGTCATACAGATGACCACTGACTTATGGTCATGTAAATTCATTAGGCTGCTTCTATATGGGCAAGCCGCCATCAAATTTCACTTGTACTCGTTCAGTTGTACTTGTGATCAGCATATATCCTCTGAATGTGATTGCAATGACACAATGCTTTTAGAAATTATATCAGCTGCCATCAAATCGGCCAAGTCTTCTAGAATTTGTAAAAAAAACTACTTTTTTCAGGGTCATTCATGCATATCTCGCAAATTTGATGAATATTAGATTAAATTTGTAAAATAAAAAAAAAAAGAGATGCACTAGGTTTATAAACAACGATGGCTTTACATTACAGGCCACATTCACATTTTTCCTTAAACATTCAGCACTTCACTACTATGTGTGCACACTCACTACTGGGGGTTCAGTATCTTCCCAAATGCGCTTCAACACATAAACTGGAGGAGCCACGAATCCAACCTGCAACCTTCCACTTATTGGACGACCCACTCTACTGCCTGAGACACAGCCGCCGTCCACATGTGCCCTCTCCTGCATGCTGTCCCTGCTCAGGTGTTTAACATGCCTAAAAATAGTATGTATCTACATACAATCCCAACTTGACTAGTGACAACTGGATCTAGCAACCTTGTGAACAACAGTGCAACTTCCTAAAGTCCTGTCGTTGCAGTGAGGTTTCCATAGTGCCTGTGCGTACAAGCATACTAAAACCAGTGCTCACTGGTAATATCTGGCTACCACTGTAGTGGTAGTTCAAGCACTTGAATCCTTCTAAAACCACAGTCATTTTTACATGGATTAACCAAACATGACACAATGTGTTTATTAGTGAACTTTAGCAGTGTAGGTAAATGTATTTTTGAACTTTGGAAAGAAGCCAGGCTAGCTGTTTCCCCCTGCTTTCAGTCTTTATGCTAAGCTATGCTAACCACATCCTGACTCTAGCTCCTTACATGATACTATAACATCAATCTTCTCATCCCTTAGAAAGAAAGTGAATAAGATTATTTCCTAAAATGTTGAACTATCTCTTTAATTAAAATTAGTTATTTTAAAATGACTTATTTAATATTTAATTTAATACAAGTGCATAAGAATATAAACAGTCTGCACTGTAATCAGTTATGCTGCTGCATCTAGAGTCTACTTTGGTGGCCATTTTTTGCATTAGTCTTTCTCTTTTTTGCTGTAGTTTCAGTTTCTAAATTATTCACACATTTTCATAATTGATTATATGAACTGTATTTAAGCATTCTCACAGCATGGTGAGGCATAAAGCTTGCAATTTGTCAAATTTCGTATTCTGTCTGTGGCATTATTATTCTGCATATTAATAATCGTTTATTTCATCAGTGGAAAAGCTGTGTTTGGATGAAAAAGTTAATTTCATAACAGTTATACTGAGGACTCAACAAAAGTTTTTTTCTTGCCTGAAATGATTTCAATGTGTGTTTATCTGGACGGGTTTGGCATCTGTGTGTAGTTAGAGGGCATCACATGGGGGGATTGAAGAAATGCTGGTGTCACTAACCTCCCTTGTTGCTCTGCTGAGAAGACGACACAGGGTCTATGCTGGATGATGCTGCAGAGGAAGATCTCCTCAGGTACATTTTCAAAGAGAACAGAGGGGGAGAGAAGCTGTCACACACTCTGGGCCGCTGAGCATCTGTTTCTCTACTGCTGTCCCCAGGCTCAGTTTCTACAGCTGCATTGAGTCTCCAGTTGCTGACTTGATCCTCATGTTGGATCCTTTCTGTCCAGGAGACAAAATTTTAAATAAACAAAGACACATCTGTTAGCGACAGGTACAGTTTATAATTTTTACAAGTACAATTTGATTGAGGACTTAAAGACCATAACCTCAGCATGTGCCAGTGTGGGCACACAAAGTCTTACAGACCGACACAAGCAACACTGGTCCAACTGGCCTGATTTGCAGATGTTTTAAAGCTGCTGATAAAATAGGAAACAACACAATATAATAATATAATAACACAATATGATACGAAACAATATTATACAATCTGATATTAAACAATATACTTTGATGACACATTAGAACATGGTATGACACAAATTGATAAGATATGATAGAATGACATGATACAATTTGAAACAGTACGATTTCATAGGGTACGTTACAACACATGCTATGACACAATACAATTTAACACAATACAATTCAATATGAAAGAATGCTATTTAAATTATATGATACAAAATTATACAATTCTAGATAAAATACAAAACGATTGTATTCTATATGATACAATATACTGTCACACAATACGGCACAATACTATGCAATATGACATGATGATAATCCTGTGTACAGTTTTGAAAATCATCCAATATTTTTAGCTATCTCCACGTTCAACACAAAGTTGAGCATTTACATATCAACATAGTCCAGAGTTTCTTTCCATCAGCACATAAACACATTTAAACAGCTTTCTTACCCTCACAGGACACAACAGCTTTCCAGTAAAACCAGACTTTTGAGATTATTTTAGGGTTAGTGACACAATAGAAAGGGTGACTGCGTATAGGCAGTGGGAATCAAACTGAGATCAATTAAAGCCTTAAATGATTAAATGAAATTGCCTAAACAGTTTTGGGATTGAAATTAGTGAATAATAACAAAAAAGTAGATTTAATTGCATGATGCACAGGCTTTTTTTCATAGGAATAACTCAACATTTTGGGAAATACGTTTATTCCCTTTCTGGCTGAGAGTCAGATAAGAAGATGTGATGCAACAGTCATATGTGTATGCTAAATATGGAGCTAGACCAAGTAGGTGGTTAGCCTAGGATAAATTGGCACTAAAGCTTGCCAATTAGCATCTTGTTCATTTAATTTGTTTAAAACGATACTGAAATTTGGGGTTATTTGATCAGGGCGAGCAACCTCATGGTTTTCTGTTCTTTACCTTTGGACAGAGCTGTTAGCTGTTTCCCTGTTTCCAGTCTTGATGTTACACTAAGCTAATGGACTCCTGGTCACAGCTATGGAAACTAGCTAGCCTGGCTCTGTCCAAATGTAAAGGAAAAATTCCACCTAGCAGCGTCAGGCCATCTGACCAATGATGATGACTCAGCAGCACACACAGACTTTTTCTGACTTCAAATTACTTTACAATCAGTGCAAAGTTGAAATAATGGTATTATTAATAGCTTAATAGTTGAGAGTATCCAAAGCTTAATAAGCGCTTGGAATACCAATGAAAGAGGAATGAGGAATCTTGCATGGAAATTATTGATTGACACAAAATTGACAACTGTCCATTATCACCAGACCTTAAAGAACAGCTTTACTTACAATCACAGCCACAACATAGAGAAACAGATTAGTGAAGCTTCACAGTGTGTAAATATCACAATCAAGATGTGTGATACACCAGGTCAGTGGTTTTACTGCTTTTGCCTCTGAAACAGCTGTTAAGTGACCAGATGGGCACCATGAAAATGTATAAAACCCACACTGCTCACAGTAAAAATGTACAGTCTGTACCTGAAATGTGCTGAGGAAATTTCCAGAACATCAGACCACAGAATGTGGAGTTAGGCTGTGGAGTTTCTTGAGTGCAGGAGTAGATTTGTTTGTTAACATCTGATTTAAATAGATATTAATGAATTATTGCGCTGGCTGCAGTCTGTTTACTTTTTCACCACCTATTTGAAATGAATTATTCACCGTTCCTTTCTCTGTTTTATTTAACATTTAATGCCTAATGATTTATTCACACTCTGGACACATTTTTGTAAGTCGAATAAACTGTATTTGTCTTACCTAAATTGTTGAAAGAGAGATACAAATGGACGTTGCTCAGGGCTGTATTGGCCATTTTTAAGATTTCATTAGCTGTTTTTAATACATATGAAGTGAAAAAGCTCAAAATATCACCTATTGTTATCACTTTTTGTCAGCTGGAAGTTTCTTTTTATCTCTCATTAGAAGTGTCTGTGTTTTTATCTGTCATTTCGCAGTGATTGAAGGAGAAGTGAAGGCAGGGATTGGTATTTGAAGTACAACAAGTCAAAATCAGTGCCGTCTGCATGTATGTTTGAGCTGAGAAGCAGCATGATGCTCCCGGGTTATCTAATGAATTAAGTAAGAAGCACAGCTAGTCCGTGCCCATGACCATTAGCTGATAGAGAAATAAGGCCTGCAGGCACACTATGCATTTTTCAGGTTTTGTTCCAGTGTTTCGCCGAGCCGTACTCACTCATTAGACACCACAGTTACTCAGAGCGGTGGATCTGAAGATAATTTCACTTCATGTTTTAAATCAAAATGCAAACTCGAATTTGCAGCACATCAGAACCATCGAAGAGAAAACATCGACACAATTTAAGGAATGTATGTAAGCAAGCGACTGACAAAATCCATTTGTTTCATTGCTGCAAAATATGATTTGTTGGAGAAATTGTTCTCGAACCGTGCAACTTTTTAAAGATTTCTCACATCAAATATCTAGCACAAGATTGTAGTCAGTAGACTCAAGCAACTGCTTCAGTACCAGGAACAGGAAGGAAGACACTGACGACTGTATATAACTCTGACAGATTTACAGGAAACACGAAGGCTCAATATTGATGCCTGTATTTTTTTCCATAGTCCTGAGTCACGTTAACTTACCTCCTCTCACACAGCTAGAGCTCTCCTCAGCAGTGTTTACTCTGCCTTTGTCTTTCACATCGGCTGTCAGAGTCATTTCATCTGCCATCTGGTCCATTGCATCACAAATAGAAAATGTACTTCGTATGACAAACCTGATTACCTCGAGTCAAAAACATGAGGCTGCACACAACTGAGGCCAGTGTCTAACACAGTGTTACCACAGCTCGGCGTCTTCATGCACTCGTCAGCTCCCAGGGTTAGGTTCTCCTCTGGTGCTGGCTATGGAGGCAGCTGTTTACTTCAAAGCAAAGCAGAGAGCATCCAGGACAAATTATCCTTTACATTGCAAAGGGTCCATTTGGCCTGCTGCCTACTGTACTGCAAGCCTCTCCAATGTTCCAATGACGTTGGCAAAAATACTGGAGATCCACTCCTATCAAAACATCACTGAGACAAAGTCAGCAACATTTTATTAGTTTGAGTTATTTCCCCCCTATGAAGTGATAATAAAGCCAAAGGCAAATGCAGGGCATCACATATTAAAACGAAATATCACTTTAAAATATAATACCCTTTGCAAATGCATTATTAAGCAACCAGGACACACTATTGAGATTCTGTAAGGTTATAGTAAAGCTCTTATGGGAGATAGAAAACACCATACAAACACTAAGTCACTGATTTTCAGCCTATATTAGAACTTTTGGAAGATCCCAATTATTGCAAAGAAAAGAAAACATGCCACATATGAACACACTTACTGTATACATAGACTCACACACACCCACACAACATCTCTCTCAGTCCTTCAAGGCTGTGTTTCTGCTGAACATATTTATGAGGCAGTGAGTGCCAGTTTGTTTGTTGGGGCGAAACACGCGGTGAAACATGGATAGCGAGCTGCATTCAAATTTCTCCGAATACAAGCCAACCAATTTACTCTAATTAGGCTCAACACCAGAGTTGCATTTTAATAGACGCCCTGCTGTGTTTGCATATGTTTAGAGAACAAGAGCCATGCTAATTGAAAAATTAAGATGTGAGAGTATTTGTCTACTGAGCTCCCACTATGCTGCGCTCAGTGTAAATATAACTCCTGAGGAGAACTTCCACTGAGAGTTTCTAGTGCTTTCTTTCTTCCTCCTCATCCTCCTCTCATTTTCTTTGGGTTGTGATGATGATACAGTGTGACAGAGAAAAGACAAATCAAGATTGTGTTCTTCAGAAGGCCTACAGTACCGATGTGACACCACCATATTCCCACTGTTTGGTCAAGTTGTTTCTCACTGACGCCGGTGATTTTGTGTCACTGGTCAGCATCAGTGACGCCGTCGAGGTAGGTTCAGGTTCAGCAGGTTATGTGGTTAATGTGCTCTCTTTGAAATGAGCTGTGCGGCCTTGCGTCTGCAGCAAAGTCACAGTGGGTGACACGCCACCCCATTAGAGCTTTCCCTAATGCAGAGTGAAGTGACGGCCTGAGATCAAGTTCAGGTACAGATTACACTTTGTCTAAGTGACAGCCTTCCGACCCCCACCACCCCCACCCCCCCGCGCTGCAATGACAGCCCGCTCCATTACTCAAAGTTGTAAACAAGACATCGACCTTTGCTTCTCATCGTGTTTATGTGCCGTTTGTGGCTCATGAACCTGTTTATCCTGTCTATTAACTGATGGTGATTCAGTTACAACCACACTGAGGCAGAGCTGGGTCATCGTAATTTAAATTACTCTTCGCATGTATATGCCATAGGCAGATTTGTGTTATGAAGGTCAGAAGGAACACCAGAGAGCTGGGATTGAAAATGAACAGCAGCATGGCCGCAACTGGTGATAAAGATACATGACAACAGCAAAAAGACTTTAGTATTGCATTAAGTTGATATACAGAAGTTAAGTAAAGAAGTTGTTCCTTCGATCTCATGGCTTGGTTTTTTCTCTGATATGCATTGTCAGCTGTGAGACCTTATAAAAGACAGGTGTGTGCCTTTCCAAATCATGTCCAATCGGTTGAATTTACCACATGGATTCCAATCAAAGATGATCAAGAGAATTGGGAGACACCTCAGTTAAATTTCAAGTGTCATAGCAATGTGTCTGAATACTTATGTAAGTGTGATAGTTCAGTATTTCCTTATAAATTCACAAAATGTTCTTTTTTATATATTTATTTTAGCATAAGGCTGCAAAATAATAAAATGTACAAAAAATGAAGGGGTCTGAACACTTTCTGAATGCACTGTATCATAAATGAGAAGTTGTTGCACCTTAATAAACAATTTTATAAATATTTGGAGACAAATGTGGCCACTCTTCATATGAAAATTTTGTGTGACAATGCATTTTTTAGAATGCTTTTTCTTTATTGTGAAATTGGCATTACCTGGCTGGTTGTGTTTAAAGAAAATCCTACATGAATGCAGGGTCAAGGCATAATTCATCCATGAGAAAGTCTTACAGAAAGTGTTGCTTCCTCTTGCCTTGTCCAGATCACCTTGGAAGGGCAACTTCACATTTACACCATGCATGTGTGTGTGTGTGTGTGTGTGTGTGTG
>NW_019525301.1:54635-66235 GCF_002814215.2 Seriola lalandi dorsalis
GGGGGGGGGCTGGCAGGTGTTTCATTGAACTGAATGCAAGTTGTGTTTTTTTCTCTACTTTTCTTTTTTTTCTGGTTTTAGTAAAATGTCTTAGTTTGTTGAACATGCTGCCGGTGCAGAGGTCCCCTTTGCCCCTTAATGAGCTCCACGGAGA
Organism: Seriola lalandi dorsalis; assembly: GCF_002814215.2. Lineage (NCBI taxonomy): Eukaryota > Metazoa > Chordata > Actinopteri > Carangiformes > Carangidae > Seriola > Seriola lalandi. The sequence continues at coordinate 54,790 of NW_019525301.1, forward strand.
ATAAGTGTCATAGTTGGCTCTGGTGATGAGAGCAGACTCCCATGTCACCTTGAGGCCGGCTAAGACAAAGGGAAGGCGACACTTGATGTCATATTCTCTCTCTTCTTTTTTTAAATGGTTAACCCTGTTGGACCAAGTGTATTTTTATAGGCAGATGTCATTATCATCAGATGGATAAAAGGTGCACATCCAAAATATGACAGATGAGAAAACAAACAAATGGAGTATTTAGTTCATGTTGTGCTTTTGTTGAATATTGTATGATAATAATCACATTTTTTTCTGCTTATTTACAATTAGACCCAAACTGCTGGAATAAATATTAAATACATCAGAAAATACAATACAAATCATCAAGAATATATATTATATTATATATTTTATCACATTGAAGAATGTCCTTAAATTTAATCACTTGGTTTAGACGCTTTAAAATTAAGAGACTGACTTCCTTTATCTTCCACCCAAAAGAGCAGAGAACACTTGGCTCCAAGAGCAAGCCTGAAAAGTCACATGAGAAACTGAGCCATGCTCAAGAAAGGATTTAATATGAAATCAAAGATTATCCTTTCTTACAGACCAACTGCTCTGCTACTGGTAAATATCTTTAAGAGTATACATTTATGCAGTTATTAATGGTCTTCATTAACTACCACAGAGTTTCCTGTGGAGCAGCTTGTTCTGATCGACTTAAAGTGCTGTACCTTAAAGCAGGGCTCACCTTGTGTGCTCTGGGGAGCGTTTCTGTTCAGCCCATTAAGAACACAATAATTCATTTTGCTCTAATTGAACATGTCTGTCGAATTCAAGTTTTTCTACATCTTTAAGGACACCGGCCTACCTTTATGACAGCCGACAAGGGTGGTGGGGGGAAGAAACTCCTGCTGCTTGTCACAGAGGGAAGAAATCACAGTTTCCAAATTAAGATTGTAGATAAATGACCTTACAAAGCAAAGGAAATCAAAGAAGTATGGGAATGGGGTAAATTGGATTCTTTGGCTTCTAACAGTATATGACTTAAACCAACTGGGGATTCTCTCCACAGTGGAGGAAGTGAGAGTTTCCTAAGGCAACAGTCCCACCTGGGACCTCCTGATGATCCATGGGGTGTTCGTAAAAAGCCTTGAAGTTATTCAACCCACTAAAAGGCTAAATAGATTTTTTTCTATTAACATTTAGGCGTATTGCTCTGATTCCAGAGCTTCTATACTGGTTTCAGGCAATCTATTTCATTTTACTCAGTCAATATTCTGTATTTAATTTGCATAGCTGAAAGGTTCGTTAATGTCTGAGGTCTTATTGTGTCACACTGGATATTAACAATGATCAAACAATGGTAAACCTGAAGCAGTGTTGTTTGGCCAAATTCCCCGGATTAATGAGTTTTGTTACATTTGTTACTGAGAAGATTTTTAAAATATTCTTCAGTACATGTTTTAAGAATATAGCTTTAAAAGAGCAGTTTGTCTATAGCACATACACTGGGTGCTTCTCAAAATAGTGCTGGGTATCATTTATCATTTTTCCATAGGCTACTATTGGTGATATGATTCCAGAGTTTTGATAGTGACACCGGGCACAATATTTTTTTTTTCAGAATACTTTGAGATACAGTATATAGACATGTTTTTCTTGAAAAACCTTTTTGATTTAACAGAAGAAACTCTAAAGTGTTAAACAAAATATTGTAAAACCGACAAATTTTTTATTTACATCACTGTTTCAGCAAACAAGACTATCTAATAAGACTAATCTGACCAGACATTCAGTCTTCAGTCTATAAACATGAAAAACAGCATAGAGGTTCAATATCCAGGCTTATTTATATCAGTATCGTATAATAATATTTGCCCAAAATACAATAATGCTTAAAGTATGTCCTGGTTTGTTGGATTGTCCCAGTTTCAACCTGAGTGCTCCAAGTCCCACAAATATTTCTAAAACACCAAAATGTCCCATTTTTCACCACAATCATAATAATAATTATAATATTATACTTGTTTTCAGCGATTACATAGATGTTTATTATGCTAGCTGTCCGACTCATTATCATCTAATCCAGTATAAAAACATAAACAGTGCACCATGAGTCTGAATTCAACACTGATTGATCTGGATGTGTGTCAATCAATCAAGGTGTTGTTGTCAAGACTGTTGGCAAGCACCATGACGCTGGTGGCAGTTCTAGCTGTCATGCTGAAGAGACAGTCAGTCTTTTCTAAAGACCTCTAGCAGGTTTACTTCTTTCATAAAGTACCTGGCAACAAAAATGCCGTGTCCATGGCGTCCATCATGAAAGATATGCTTGGTAGGTGTCCTAAGTGCTGAAATAATTGTCCCCCATCCTAATTGAAACAGCTATGGTGCGTGCGTTCATGTGTGCGTGAATGAATGTGCGGTACACTTAACGGTCCTGGTTTGGTTTTGTGGATGATTTGACTGGTACTGGACACATAAACACTGTCCTGACCTGCACAGTGCACACTAGCTTGCTTTATCGATACATTACCTCAGGTGTGCACTGAAATATCCAGGCTTCCTCCCTTCATCCTCTTCTGACGACCAGACATCATTTAATTCAAATGTTATTTCTGGAAAAATGTTCATCTTTGCAGAGTTTGTTACAATCTAAGAAAGATAACGGCCGTTAATGTAAGGCTAATTAACGGTTAATACAACACCTGTAAGGCGGAGTGATACATGTAATTCAAAATACCAATGCTGTTGTACTCTATATCAGCACTCATGGAATGAGTGGCCGGAACTAACTGTTGTAGCTAACAGCCAATACACGTAGCACATATAAGGTAACATTAGTTGTTTGTTTAAGGTTCTGTTTCTGACCCCCTGCAGGGTGTAAGTCCAACATTCAGTCTTCTTTTAGTTTCTGTTAGCTTTTACAGCTCTAGCTGCTAAATTATCCACTCACTAGCTCTAGCTATAGTCACTAACTATGTCTGTCTGGCTGTTTGGTGCTAGCATATCATATTATCAATTATTTTCACTAAAAATGTTCTACTGCTGGAAAAGATACTATTGAAGATTGGTGAGACTTAAACAAATAATTAGAGAGTGGGCTATAAAACCAAAGCGAGCTGAAACTCCCTAAAAATGAGGGGCACTGCAGAGTCAGGTGATATTTTCTGTGAGCAACACCTTTCACATACTTGTTTGACCCATTGTTGTATTAAACATACCGATTACCTCAACATGTATCACATTAAGTGTTAAGCAATAAGTAAATGGTAGAACAAAGGTAACTGACGAAATGATAAACCTGAGCTTTACATTTATGCTGAAATTATATAAAACTCCATTTGCACAGCATTTATATAAAATGAACAATGTCTGCAGCTTCACAGAGGCATCGTGAGAAATACCCATTATTACGGACCAGTTTGCTCCTTTAGATAATCAGTGTTGGCACTGACTCAAGCCCTGCTCCACAGGCTAAATGCTTGAATTGATCATTGATGCTTTCTCACCAATAAGCAGTTTAAAATGACTAATTGGGTGGGGCTAAGAGTAGCCCGCACTTTTGCTATTAGTGTAATGATGATATGACATAAGACGTTTTCTGTAAAGCATTGTCTTGTTGTTATTGGGCAAGACAGATTATGATTGGGTTTAGTCAGTGCACATTATGAGATACTCCTTAAGTAGCATTCATAAAGCAAAGCTCCTCGCTGTGTCAGAGTGATAATAAGGGTAGTGATTCATATAATCTAGGAGTCAAGGGGAGCACCGTGTTAGACCTGTATTTTCTATTATTTGTCCTTGCTGTTGGGGATCACGGATGTTGTGCTTCCTTTTGTCCCCACATACAGTACATCAGACTGTGAGGTCTGTCCGGCGAGTCATTGATATGCTAGCTCTGTTTTTACACATTGTCATTTTATCTTTCTCATTACTGTCATTACTAGAGACTCAGATACATCTCATTACAAGGGTAATTCGGACAAACATAAAAGTCTGCGCCCCCTCCCTTTAAGTTGGATATCTTTCAAATGCTCATCGTAGATAACCGCCGCATTAGGGCCACAACAGCTGTTAATGTTTCATGATAATATAACCTTATTCCCACTGATATCTTTCTGACTTTGTGTTTCTTTTGATGGCGTGTTAAAATGGAAAATTACTACAACTTCACATGGGTGTACTTTATCTGCATATTGTTTCTGAATGTGCACCTGTACAGCTAAACTCTGTCACACACGTACACATGAGCTACAGTGTAATGTGCATGCACACGGACACGCGTTAGCTTGAGCGTGCAAGCAGACATGCACTTGAACATCAGAGCATGCATACGTACATGTCTTTATGTCGAGTTGGCTCCAACTTCTGATGTAATTTTATTTTTAGCTGGTCCTCTTTTCTGTCGGCGCCCCATGAAGTCTTCTCCATCTACAACTTAGTTCCTCAGCCAAATATTGACTTTGGGATCTGATTATTAAGCAATTTCCACAAAACTTCAAATTACTATCTGAACAATTATTTTAAAGACGTTACAAGACCCAGTAGACCCCCAAGGTCTTGAAACTGATTATGCAAAAAGATAATTGCTATGAAGATTTAAAAAAGAATGAAATTGGTTTGACAAACCTATAAGTTGTTAACTACTGCTCACTGCAAAAGAATACATTTGCTGACAAGGCCACAAAGAACCGGAGCAGAAGAGGCTTTTCCCTGTGTGCTCAGGTGGGCGGGAGGTATCGCTCTCTTTATTATCACAGCTAATGGCGTTCCAGATCTGTCCTCAATTATACAGGATGAGATGAACTATTAATTAATAATTCTTCTGATAGATAAATTGTGCCATGTTCAGCAGATGTGCACTTCTTAGAGATGAGAGGAGACACAGATGGAGGCTATTGACCAACAGTGGCCCTGTTCTGTGTCTGCCTTTATAGATGTGTGAGCTTTATCTTGGCCTGACACGTTATGTTCCCTGTCCCCCTGTCCTGCTTTAACTGCCCACGTACCGTCAGCAGGCGTCCATGTTTTCCTGATTTACTGTGTGTAAAGCCAATGTTGCATAATTTGTGTTTTAAGAAAAGATATTAATCCTTCTTCACAGGAAAATGGTTATTTTTTTTCCCCTCCCAGGTTAAACGTACACTGCCTGAAAAATGACACATCCTCAAGGTACTTTTGAGCAAAGGCTGAGTTGTATAATTTTCCCATAAGCTCGGAGTGTTTAAGTGTAGAAAGGAGGAATTATATGGCTATGAATGGCTTCCTTAATAGTGATATCACTTCCTAGAACAAAAGAAGGTGGCTCTGCGATGAGCTGGGGAGTGCGAACGCTAGCTCGATTGGCCATTTCCGTGGCTTCCATTAAGGTCATGCACTGCGCCACCGTGCCAGAGTGCATGAGTGACAACACGGCCAAGACGAATGGAGCACTCTCCCACAAACCTCGTTAAGACTGAAATCACCGAAAAAATAATAGTTATTAAATTAATTGCAGTCATAATCTCGTAAAATATGTGTCAAAAAATTATATGCAGTTCGATTAACACATAACATGGGTGTCAAATATGTAATAAAACCCTGATCAATAAAACAATAACCATGTTGTTAAAAGCAGTCATTGAAAGGTGTTGCTGGCAGTGGGCTTCAGGGGTGAGCAACCCTTTTAATATAAACGGATTTCATCTTTCCACCATGTCACCTAAATCACCTCAATGTTTGTGTATACAATTAAAATAAGATAATAAATTGCAGCAATGGATGGATTACGAACGCTCCCTTCGACCCCATACATCAGGCTTTGTCAGTGGCCCAGAAAATGCATGTCTAACAATCTGTTGATTACAATGTGGTGTGAGCAGGGGCCCTGCTGAGGGAGGGCGATGACTGTTGCAGGATACATTATTTTAACATATTGTTATGTTTAAATCGATAAGTTTTAAACGAGCGCTAACGACTGCTATTAATTAAACTTTCAGAATCTTTTATTAGAAAAGTTACCACTTGTGTGCTTGATTTAATGAATGGTTTATTATTTCATTTTGTTGGCCCTGACCATTATGCCCAAACGACTGGTCTTTTATCTTGAAAAGCAATGAGGCAAGGCATAGTTTATTTGCATTGCTGAGACGATGATAACGCGTCAGTTGAAGGGCATATTTGTTTTAAAGCCTTGGAGGAGTAACCGTGACTAGTTCTTGATACAGTTTGCCTGCCTCTAAACCATATTGAAATCATTTTCCTCCCCCCCTTCTGTCTTTCTATTTGGCCCTTGAGATATTATTATTTTTTATCACTGTGTTTATATGAAATCATTTGAGTGGGGATGTCAATTTGGAAATGAAATTGTCTGTGCAAGGGAATCATTCAGATTGGAAATTAATGGTATTGCAATTAAAACTTGGGAGTTACAGTATTTGGTAACAATTATGATAATGACTCTAGCTGGAGGTGTGAATTTCACAAGTGGATCAGGGGGGGGGCTGTTAACACGAACGCCGTGCTGGAAAGCTAGCAGTAGCAAGCCTGTTCCTCCCAGTGTAAAAATATGTTTCTTGTAATAGAGCAATGCCACTGAGAAAATATCTGAGCGTCTCCTCAGTAGAATGTGTGTAATTCCATTACTGGACACAGATAAACTGCCTTTTGTGATATTGCTGCAGGAAGCTCTTTGCTCTCAAGCAGCCGCTGACGGAACGTGTCCTACATTGTGCTGTAGTAATAGAGTGGTTTATCAGCTCATGTTGAGAGTAGCTATAGGCTAAGTATGGTTGAGAGTCACAATTACCAACAGACACAACATGCTGTTTGTCTGCTTATGATTAATGCGCTGCATCAATGTGGGCCGCCGCAAAGAAGCAGGGTGATGGAAGATTCCTGTGAGATTTTTTTTTCCTCTCTTTCTCCTTGTTTTCTTTTTTTTCTACACACACTGCTATCAGCCAAATTGGATGATCAGTGGGGGAATTCTCCCACTCTCTGGGGTTTTCGCTGTGGTTTGTAGATTTTGCCTTCAGGTTTGAAATTCACTCAAACTGAAGAAGTCCTTTATCCAGAGACTGGCATTTTTCAATTGAGCGTTAAGCAGGGGGTTCAGATGGGGGGTGGGGGTGGGGGGGCAGTGTTTACTTTGCAACTTGCAATCCCATGTCAGCTAGGATGAACTATAAATACCTGTGAAGATGTTACTGTACTCAGAAAGTGAGATTTATTAGCTTAAAAATTTTGCCTGAAATTCCTCTATAATTATTTAAAATAATGTTTCAACATCTGATAAATAGTCATATTCGCTTTCTTGCTGAGAATTAGATGAAAGGATCGATACCACTCCACTAAATACGAAGCTGGAGGAAGTAGCTGGTTAGCTTAGCTTAGCATAATTGACTGCACAGAAGTTAGCTTTGAGCTAGCTAAAAAGAAAGGTTTGTGTAGGTGTTTCTGTTCAAAATTCAAAACTCAGCAGGAACTCCTGTCCTTACTGTTATTTTGCCCCAGTCTCTTTTCTTTTTCCCTCTCATTTCTCTTCAAGAAGCAAACTCATAAAGCCACAGGATAAATGGGACTTTTTTGTTGGTCGCTAGTAATTATGTTAAGTTGCAAGATCTTCAACTCGTCAACCGTTGCAGTTCAAATGACTCAGACAAATCTGATCTTTCCATTTTCTGTGTATGCAATTATGCTGTATCTAAAGTTCACCTATGTTGTGTCTACCATGTAAATAACAACCTGCTATTTTACCAGGCAACTAGCAACTAGAGACTCCAGGAAGGTATAAATCCAAGCCAAGAAATAGTCCCATAATTCCCCCATAAACTGGCATATTGTGGTATTTAAACTTAAGTTATTGTATTATTAAAATAAACAACATCTAACTAGTGAGCTTTAGAGGTGCTGGTAGGTGGATTTTTTTATATTTGGACAAAGCCAAGCTAGCTGTTTCCATGCTAGTTGTGTTTCTAGCCTTTACGCTAAGATAAACTGATCATCTCTTGCACTGTAGCTTCCTATTTACCGTACAGATATGAAAGTCTTCACATAACTCTCTGCAACGGAGTAAAAAAGATTATTTTATGTCAAACTATTCTATCTATTATTTTTTGGCCGCTAACTTTTACTTTGAACATTTAATGTCGTTCCAGTAGATGCTCTGAATGCAGCTGAACTGTGCTGCCAGACTCAGAGCAGACCATTAAAATGACTGGTGCACACTCATCTCCAATTTCAATTTCTTTCAAACAAAAGCCGATCACTCAACACACACATCTCCCACTGAAAATGGCAATATGTGGTTTTAAGTGCAAAGGCCGGCGTCGCATACCAGAGGTTACTTAGCAAGATTTTATGGATAGGCCTGCCACACAGTATTTAGATCTAACCCTTTCATGGTTCAAACAAATTATAATGTAATAAGCTTTTTGGACAGAGCTCAAAAACGTATTTAAACAACATACAATCTACCAGAAGGAGCATTCTTTGTTTTTTGTTTTTTTTACCAGGGTGCTGAACGCTGAGCCTCGGAGCCAGAGCAGAGAATGAAAATTACCCATCAACTCTTGAGCAGATTCAGTGGTCAATAATTGAATGAGTGAATCCCATTGTCCAATTACCCGCATTATCTGTGGATACTCCTCTCATTAAAAGGCTAGGGAGGAAGGAGAATAATTAAAAAGATTTGCAGCATGGGCATTTAATGATCACGCTGCTTTTGCCTGATATACTCTCCAGGACCAGTGAGATCATGTGGGATTGAAGGCAGAAGAGCAATCTCCCACCTCCCCACCCCAACCCCTCCTCCAATCCCTCCAACCCACACTGTCCCTTTATCCCTGCCCTCCCTGCAGCGCCAACTGGCTCGACTCTGACAGTGAGTGGGCTACAGCCACAGCTCTGTGGGGACGAGCTTACACCGTGGACCCAAAGGGCTCTGACTGAAACCATAAAGGCTTAGCGTCTCCATTTGCAAGTTTTCAAATTCACCCTCTTAATGTAAATACAGGGTGGATATTAAAAAACAGCAAGGTGCATTAAAAAAGTCTCAGTGCCAAAGTGCAGTGTAAACACTTGTAGTAGAGTGCTAAATTGCTGTTTGGCTGATGGTGCTGCTGGCAGTCAGGACACATACCTGTGGTAGGAATGCCCTCGTCAGGTAGAAATTCTTTGCACCATTAAGCCTGTGAGTGCTTCGAGAAATACACCCCCACCCTCCACCTCTTCTTCCACAGCTCTAATTAGCGCAGTCTCAGTGAATAACACCAGCACAATTTGGTGGAGATCTTTCGCCATAGGGGCCTGCTTAGTTCAAGATTTTTTTTTTTTTTTTTTTTACCTCATTCTCAGAGAGCATGCATCACACGATCAAGTGCACTCTTGTGTGATGTGTCTGGAGGGCCCTGGTTTTACTGTAAACATGCTTGAAGTGTTGCTCAGGAAATAGCAGCGCAGAGTGGTTGCATACATCAAGAGGAGCTGTCCAAAAAACGGTGAGTCATCCTGATGATGTAACAGCTGACCATATTTAGTCATATCTTCTCATTAAAGGCACTTGTGAGGCTATTTTGACAATCCTTGACTTGATGTTTGATGTTTATGGAACTTCTTAATTGGTGTAAATATTAGTTCAGATGTTTCCATGGGTCAAGAGGCTGTGCTCTGGACGGAGCTGAGATAGATGTGTTTGATCAAGGAGAGCAACATGTGATTAAGCGGTTTTTCGGAGCAGACGTTGCTAGAACCGGCTGACAGGCCCAACTCGTTTGTCATTGTGCTACAAACAGTACCAGTAACACACCGATGATTCAGTGTCAAAATTGTTATCTTGGCATTTAAGCTTGTCAAGATGTTTGTGTTTGCTTTGGTCGGGTATGGACATGTTTTATAAATATCTTAATCTTAATAATCTTAAAATGAATCAGCACAGTAATTCTGGGAACTACTGCGAAACTAGGAGTTTATTACCAAATATTTCAGTTTATTAAAGCTCCACCATGAAAGCAAAAGTTTTATTTAAAATCTAATTTAGTAAAGTAACACAAAATGGTCTAAAACCAATATTAACAAAGGTATAACGAAGCTCATAAATGCTTTAAATTATAAGTCAGGTGATTAATCACTAAAACTGACAATGAACTGATTTTACTAACAACTGCCTGTGTCTGATATAGTTTGTTTCTCTGTGCCATCAAGCTCCACTGTTATCCAAAAACTACTAAGAGCACATCGATGAGACACACTGTTGTAAATGTCTTCATTAAGATGTACATGTGTACTGTTTATTTCAAGTGATTCCCACATTGCGCTGCTGCCATAACTACTCGCTAGAATATCAAATGTGTATTAATCCGCAGCTGAAAATAGTCCCCAACAAATGAACTTTTTACTCCTGCCTGGGCAATGTTTGCTGAAAACTACAGTGTCCACCTGTTCTAGGGAATTATTGAGCCGTTTTTTTCAAGAATGAAGCAACTGTTTTTGTGATCTGACTCCTCCAATAGGCTTGGTACTAGAAAGAGTAGGAAGGTTGCACACGTTGTTTGTCTAGTCCTTTTCATGATATTTGTTGAAAGTGAAAAAATCTAAAAGATTTTCAGCTTTATCCTTTGTGACTTTTCACCAACTTTCACCAAAAAACACATTTCCCCTGTTACCCCTGGTTGTATTTATACATACAGACAGTAATGGTTTTGTTTGGCAAGGTTTTGAGACTTCTGTCGCCACCCTAATAAATTGGAGATTAACTGAATTTTATGTTTTGGCACATAAGGCACTGAAAAATTACATTTTGAAAAATCACATCAGTAATGACAGTTGTTGAGAAAAGATTTCTCATTGAAAACTGTTGACTTTGAGGTCTGTGGATTATTCAGAATTGCAGGGACATTGTTTCTGGGAGGACATGTCAATGTTGGGTTTTTAAAATGTAATTTTTTTTTTATGCTGTAAGCACCACAAGTTAAATACCATCCATGCTCTGCAATAATCTCGGCAATCTCAACAAACTAAACCAAAAACTATCTGCATGACTGCGTACCACAAAGGACAAAAATATGTGTGTCGCTATTTTGGGTGAACTGATCTTTTAAGTATTTGTATGAGTACCAGATCAATGTTCAGCATGTTTCCTGGCTTGAGTCAAATGTCCTGCTCAGTAGAAGTTGACAATATTTATTTGAGCTGTACCAAGAGCGTGTATTTATTTATTTATTTTTTTGAATGGGTAAGTTCTCCCTCTGTTGACCTACATTGTGACCTATTAAAAACCTGCCTGGGCCCATTTCATGCCGTAATTATAACTGCCATGGTAGCCATTATGCATAATGTAAACCTTGAGCAGCTGTATATAAAGCTTTGTTTGCCCAATGACTCAATGGTGAAAGAAAATTTCATCTATTTGATCTGCTGCTTGCTCACAACATCCAATGAGGATATGATTGGCAACTACAACTAGTGCCCCCGCACCCCCCCCCCAACCCCC
>NW_019525301.1:66255-71464 GCF_002814215.2 Seriola lalandi dorsalis
CCCCCCACCCCCAAAAAAAAGGCTAAATAAGCAGATACTGGTGTTATCCATGAGGCAGATTCTTGCTGTCATCAGAGACACATTGTTTCCCACACATCTCTCCTGTGCAGCATCAAGATGAAATGCTGTATAAAAGGTGCCATAAGAGTGTCAGTGGAGATTAATCACACTTATCCCTGATCTGTGGTGACATTCCTAACCGGGTCACCTGTAACAAAGATGACTTTAGAGCTGAAATAGTCCAGGCCTCCCTCAAAGTGATATATATATATATATATATATATATATATATATATATATATATATATATATATATATATATATATGTATGTATATGTATGTATATGTATATATACTGTGTGTGTGTGTGTATATATATATATCTGATGTATGTATACATATATGCCACAGTCATGAAAGAAACCAAAGAGAAGCATATGAGCAGCTGCTGAATCACAGGACAGAACAATTGTTTTTTATGATGATGAGATGACTTTGGTTGTTTGCTTGATGACTGATGTGTGTGTCTGTGGGCATGTCAGTGTGTTTGTGTGTGTGTGTGTGTGTGTGTGTGTGTGTGTGTGTGTGTGTGTGTGTATACTTGCACATCAGATGGAACTGAAGCAGTGTTAGTGGTTAACCTCAGTCATTCGTGTTTATCCTTTTCAGACTTTAGGATCAGCTTCCCCAAACTGACACTGAATAAACACTTGCCAGGAGATGGGGATAGTCTGTATTTTATTTTCCAGTAATTAGGTTTGCTGTTTCAAACTCTTGGGTCATTTCTGAAGAATAGGTTCTCCTATGTTCTCTCCTCTTTCTCACCTATGTCTCTGGTTATGATGGCAGCAAAGCAAAATTATTCAGTGGTCAGGAAGTTCAGAGGCGGCTCATACAGAGGATGGCAGTGAGGTGTCAGTGCCAGTTGAACTCAGATTAACAGTCAGCCATTGTGGAGAAATTCAGAGTACCTCCTGTTTCTGGACCCCTTGCTTGCCTCTGTCTTCAGGCTTCTTAACTTTTCAGAGAACAGAGTTCTGTCTCAAAGTTGAGCAGCTCAGGCCAAGGATTTTCCTTAACCTCTTTTGAGAAATGGACCGCAGGGTGAATTCATAAAAGAGCAGTCTGTTGGACAATTTGTCTTTTGACAGGAGGGAACATTGGAAGCCACCAGAGGGTGGTCAGCGGTGAGTGGCACAGGCGTGCCTGGGGCGGTACCTGCAGGCCATTCTTCCTCATGATTTGTCCTGGACGAGGAGAGGAGGGAGCGGCAGTGCAGGCCGCCATCTGGCCCCGACCGGGGAATTGGGTGGTGAGGTGTGTGTTCGGTGTCAGTACGGCTCCATCAGGGCTGTTTGCGAACAGATGTTATGTGGTGTGTTCGCTCCTGCACGGCTCAGGAGGGAAGACGTGTCTATCAGTGGCTGCAGGCTTTCAGGGGAGCAGCAGATTATGACCTTGAGGCTGCCGCATGTCAATCCCTGTCTCTTAAAGCCCTATGAGGCTGCCCATCACTGCCTTATTTTGTTATCAATTAGACAGAAAATTAGAAAATTAGTACAAACACAAAACATTTAATTTCTGATATGCATTTATTAACAATCCGGCTCAGAAAAAGTTACAATTCTGATGAATTCTTGGCAGTCTTGATAAAAGTTCAACTCTCAATCTGCAAATTGTAGCACCAGTCAGGGTATTTTAATCCATGGATCAGTTTTTGTATCATGCTACCTCATGAACAGAGGACAGTGTAAAATGCAAGGGCAAGAGTATCCATATCCTCTGTCTCCATCATCCGGATCTCAGCAATCAATAAGCGTTTAATCAGTCAATTATATGGCACTAATTTAACAGCCTGCAGGTAGAGCTACTCCGAGCACTTCCCCATGAAAATACAAGCCATAGGAAATTTATCTTTTGGAAAAAATGTCAGAGCATAAAATGAAGTTTTCAATGGCAGGGATGTGGCAGGATGTCTGCAACATGTCGTCCATGTTTGGAGATAGGAAGGACAGACCGGAGCGCTGCAGCTTTAGAGAAAGGGTTAAAAAGAAGATTATGTTTGAGTAGGAAAGATTGCAGTTTGGAGTTATCAAAATCTCAAGAGAACGTGCAGAAAAAGAAGATGCCCCATGGTAGAACTGATCCTGGCCTTTTCATCAGACAATTTGAGTGAAGAAAAAAAGTAGCTGTGGTCTTGATAGTGAAGGGAATATTTTAATCTCCAATGGAAAAACTGGTCTGAGTAGCAGCCACGTTGTTACAGCTTTCCTCTCAGTGCCTATGATGAGCAATGCCAACATTTAGCCTATTATTTATTAAACAAACACTCCTGACATCAGACATATTTGCAAAACTCAACTCTGCACGGCAACAAAATTGTTTATTTGTTCATAAACTGAAAGCTGATGTTTTATTTATGGGCAGTGATTAGAGAAAGCTGTGGTGAATTGATGTTTAGCTAATAGAGAACAAAAACAAGAAGCCCAACATAATAGCAGAGATTTTGCTGGCGACCTGGGTTGTAATTTCTGGTGTCAATATTTGAATTGTTCAGGGGAAGTATCATGGACACGGGCCGGTGTTGGAGAGCGCAGCCCCGCTCCTCGCTCACCTATAAAAACTAACATCTGTTGAAGCATACATTAAGTTTGAAAATAACTGTACAGAGATCACCGGGTAAAGTACAGTCAACCAGATGTCGTTCTAAAAGTGCCAGATGGAACAATGAAAGCGGGATTGGAAATTAGAAAGCGCTGTGAAAGGTCAGATCAATTAAGAAAGCTGCGTTGGCTGCCATATGACAATTAAGGCAAGTTTAAAGCACTTGAGCTAACAGGGCAGCAGAGTGAGTGGCCATCGCAGGGAGGAACTTCTTGGGGGCATGGAAACGTTCGCGTGCAGTACGGGGGAGCTTCCTGGACTGAAGTGCATTTACACCAGGTCAAGGTTAATGACCCGCACAGATAAACCTGATAGAACGCCTCACAGCGCTGCTCACGACCTTTGTCCGTCAGTATTAAGGAGCCAATAAATTACAGCCGTGACTTTAAGTGACATTGAAATTTACTCTGCTCTAATGAGAGAAAGAGAGAGAGAGGGAGAGAGACAGCAGAGAGGGACAGAGATGTGGGTATGAGAAGGGAATGCTTTCAGTGTGGTTTCAGAAAGAAATAATTTATTTAAACATTTTCCACTTCATACAAAACCTAAAAAGCCTGATTTTCCCCTTATGTCACACATGATTCCCTCATGATATCAGACTAAAAAGCACCTCCTTTACTCCTCCAGCCTTTATTGTACAACGTGAAATCAAGCTATAACAGGTACTTTGTCTCTGCTGTCCCAGATGGCTGCCAGCTCCTCTCAGCACCCACGAGTGCACACGAACCACAAGGGGGCAATATTTGCATTGTTTGTCTGCGTCCTCCCCAGGCACACACACTGATTTACATTTATGTTTTGCATTTGCACATTTGGATCAAGTACAGTTTAGCTGTTCATTTACATTGCAGCATGTTAACAGAAACCATGATAAGCTGTTTCCTGTAGCGACAACGGCTCACACTGTCTGACTAACAGGACCACAGGCTCTTTATGTTACAATTTACAGCCAATAATAATTTACAGACTAAAACAGCCGCCTTTCTCTTTTATATCCAGTGCTTATCTGTACTTTTGGAAAAATTTTACCAGAGCAACATCTGTTGTCTTGCTCTACTCCAGTTTCCTTTGAACTGTGGATTAACAAGCCATTGTTCTAAGTGGTCAAGCATGCAGTGGTACAGCTTGGTACAAAACGCTGAGAGGCAGGAGATCTTTTCCACACTTAAACACTCCGAACACGACCATTTAGGAATTTCTTACACAATTTGTTCAGTTGATTCTTCCAAAGTTCTGCTGTAAGCACTTTTGTACAGTGTGCAAACGGAATTATTCATCGCATTAACGATAACATTAATGCAGCGGCGACAGAATTTAATGCACCCATGGAGATTACCTTTATTTACTCATGAAAAAGAATACATTGAACTACTTTTTGCAAAGCAGGGTCTCTGTAAAGTGATTCTTTTGAACTCTGTCCCCACCACACTGAGAAGGATATATGTTAGGTCTGCTAATATCTTAATTTGCATGTCCTTAAAATACAGTTTTAATTATAGATAAGCCTAACCTGTGGTAGCCCCACCTCCACGGCTAAGGCACACTCACAGTGTGTTGTCTAGATTTTTTTATAGATTACTGTTAACAGTGTTCTCTTCAGGAAGATAAGATGTTTAAGTCACAAAATTAAGTAGGCTATCCTTATTGCACTAATAGGTGGAAGTAATCAATAAAAATTGTATTGTTCTCTTTACGTTTGCAATTACAGTTTGTTTAATATAAACTGTAGCTTTGCCTTTTATAAAAAGGTCTGAGTTAATCCTTACAGAAGGTTCATCACCTTCAGCTCTGTACGCACTAACTGCAACTGCACTCTGGGCTCTGACTGGGCCTCCTCTCTCAGTGTTTTGTCTCCATTGATTGTTGGGCCACTATGCTGGAATGTGGGAATTAATTAGACAATTTGTATAATGGACTTAGGCACATAAAGACACGCGGGGCTCGACAGAGTGGCGGCATCCTGCAGCTCCCATTGTCCTTGAGGAACTCTCATCCAGATGTTCAAACGGATTGGAGGCTGACCCCTCACCCGCTCCTAATTATCATCTGAATGACAACATGGCCCAGATCAATAGTTCCCAGTCGCAGTTTGAAGATCACAGATAAGAAGCCACCTTGTTGTAAGAGAGAAAATGCTAATGTAATTAATGTTCAATAATTCTCTGGCAAAAGATGTGTGTGTGGATATTAATGCCGGATATTTACTCCAAACAGGCCCATGAAGGGAAAACACACCCACCTGGCAAACAGGGTTTTAAAGGTTTCAGAGCCAGTTTGCCAGTTTGCTGCTCACAGTACAGTGGAGTGAAAGTGTAAAACAGAGGAGACTTCCTGCTGAGAGTGCAACTCACAATGAGGTCAATGGGACTGTAAAGCGGTGTCAGACTCCCTCACTACCCTCCCTGTGCTGTGGGTGCATCTGTGTGGCCACTGTACCACTTCAAATACACACCGCAGGCAGCTCTGCTGTCATCTCACACACACTGTTTAATTACACTTTATGATAACGACACCATAATGTGCATTCTCTTAGGAGGTATTTTAA
>NW_019525301.1:72279-95178 GCF_002814215.2 Seriola lalandi dorsalis
GTATTATGTGTTTTTGCGAACAAATAATGTGGGATATGAATAGTACTGTAGTCCTAATATTAAGAAACTCTTTGCAGACCAAAGACCGTCAGCTGAGCCCACCTCCACTGCTGCTGACCAGCACTGCCGTCCTGCAGCTGCTAATGACACTGACCTCCTGATGACACAGAGATCTGTCCCCTGCCCTGCCTTCTTCCTCTTTCTTCCTCTTCAAGGTGCGCATTTCTCTTTTGATGTCAACCCAGACGCCATCTGCCACAGCTTACAACTGACTGAGCTCATGATTAACTTGATTTTTTTTTTTTTTAATCTTCTGAACCTCTGCTCACAACAATGTTTCCCACTGAGGCAATAACAATTTCTCTGAGAAGTTGCACTCCTCATGATTCAAAATCATAAACCCAGCGTGTGTCAATGAGGATCCCATCCCCGATTTTTGCAGAGATGAATAAAACAGGTTGCAGGGAAATAGGCAAAGATGCCCAATTAAAGAAATTGTTATTGTGAAATAGCGCTGGATCTCATTGGGATTTTGCTTCAGTAACCATCCCATTCCAGTTTAAATGATCTATATGAGCAGTGAAGAGAGGAGGGAAGGGATGTTTATATGTGTGTGGGAGGGCGTGTTCGTCACAAGATGGAAAGAGATGGAGCAATACAATTTATTCCTTAAGTGAGGTAAAGGCCATATTGCCTACCATTAACAGAGCAGAACGTCGGCACGGGCTGATAATTAAGTAATCCATGAGAGCATGAGCAATATAGGACAATCACTAACATCCTCTGCTCCTTTGCCACATCAAGCCACTCGCCTTTTTTTTTTTTCTCCAACATCATTTTAGATTATGCAGGAAAATATTATTGCATTGTGATTTGAAACTGCTGCTCCAGAGGAAAATGTTCCGCTCGCAGCTCCAAACTAATGATTCCAGTAAGATGAACTCATTTAAAAGACACGTGTCGCCTGTCACACTTTTCTGATTTGCAAAGTTTAGGTTAATATTTGGTTGAACGAGAGAAGGCTTGTTGGTTGTTTTATTTATTTTTAATGTTGACATTGTGTGGAGGCACACGTGTATTTAAAGTGTGGGCCTGCATTAAGGATTCATAACACAGTGCTAATATCTGCATCACCCTAACTTACTGTAATTTAAATGTAATTCTGTAGCTACCGGTTATTATGGTTTGGACACAACTCCTGAACATGTATCCACTGGATTTTTGTCATTTAATTCAATAATTCAGAGGAAATCATTTGCATGACACCACAGAACAGGTGTTAGGGACACGCCATCTCATTAACTGACTTCTCAAATTTTATATTTCATTGATTTTCAAGGTACTAGAGAATATTTTATCATTGTTTTTAATGGAAAATAGCTTAATGTTAATTCAGTCTGAGTCTGACAGTCAATTTTATACAGTACACTGCACATTTACTGCAAACTGCAAATTTATTCTATCCACAAAAATTTTTATATTAGAAAAAACTAAATGAGTGTCCTATTTCTATACATTTTACTACACTATATGTTGTGTGATGAAAATTACAAGACATGGGGGAAAAGATGAACAGCACTGGTAAGCAGTGGTGATTCAATGTTGCAGTGAGTCTGAAAAAAATGTGTAATTTACAAAGAAACCTTGTTGTTTATGTGTAAATCCAGAATAAAAACCACATGCTCTCGTTAGGTGAAAGCATTGTGACACATTTTACCTTTGACACATAACAGAAAACACATGCTGTCGGGCAACATCACTGATCCTTACCTCTCCTGTTGATAACTACTCACTTTCCGGGCTTTCATTCACCGCACAGAAAATTACATTTTACTCATCATCATACTTTTATATATATATATATATATATATATACATTTTATTCACCCTCTTATTTTACCGTTTATTCCACACCATGTAACTTGTTTTTAACCATGTGCTCCTGTGTCACATGACCGTTTCGTAAGGTAAGACCCCCATCAGTTCTGTTATTGTGCACTGTGGTGGAAAGGACATCATAGGTGCTCTTTCATTCAGAATTATAGAAAATATGTTTTGCAGATTTGTAGTATTTCTTAGTAATGTTTATTTTAGATTTATTTCACTGAGGCATATCCTTTTAAATATGTAGTTTTTAAGCTCAAGTTCATGTTGGGCTGAAAAAAATTAAATATAATTTTTTTTTTTCTTTTTCATTTTCAACATGCTCAAGTGACGCAAACACAAGGGTACCTCAATATTCATGCTGTATACAAGATCCGCCAACATCACAGTTAATTATCAAATCATTTATTTTTGCATGTTTTATGTCACTTCACTCTCAGTTTTACTTTGCCAGCTGTTGGCTTCTTTCACTGGTAGAAAAATGGACAACATCTGAACCCGCAATTTCATCATGTTGGTCCAGTTGCTGCTAAAATATTTATCCAGATTGCAATTTACAACAATCCACAATTTATGACAGCAGTCTGCATCATCCATCTCCCCGCTTGTCCAAATGCATTTCCTTTGTTTCTTAAAAGAAATTGAATCATGGGAGATTCAGGACAAGACTCTTCAATTTTTTTTTTCCTCGCTTCCTAACAAACGGTAACATTTTAATTCTTGCTTTCATCCCCCAAGACGGAAAATACAATTTCATGATCACCTCGCTGCTAGAGCCATGTTTAATAATTCCCAATTATGCAGCCAGGCACCTAGTCCACAGCGTGAGCCCCACCATGCAGCCTGAATAGCAGCTGGCCTGCTGCTCTGTGTGTGTTCAGTCACCTTGATATCATCGATGAGCATGTTGCCCCATCTTAGCAGGTTACAACGCCGGGACCTATGCTGTTGTATTAATAATACAGCATGGTATTGTCCAGGAGGGAGTTTACTGTGTGTCTCTGGCTTCAGCCTCTTTTCTCCAATTTGTTACGCAGTTTACCCAAACATGGAGCGTGGAGCGTTTCAGGCCCTGCATGTGGCGAATGCAGCGACGCACAGGGACTACTTTCACTTAACGTGTGAGAAAGATGCACTCCCTGTACAACGAGTGAAAAACGGCTTTGAAAGTGTCTGTATTTACAAGTTTGAAGTGTTTTTCCTCATTTCAGTTTTTCGTAGCACGTACATTCCTCCACTTATTCCTCCAGATTTATGAACAGATATTTGACAATTGATGTTAATTAATATAGGGTAACATTAAAACTGCTTTTTGGATATGTAGAAGTACTGTATCATAATGTGTTTGGTTTGTGAAGCCATTGCTGAGGACATCCCAGTAAGGATGATTTGAGTTGCTGACTGACAAATAGATATTAACAGGCCAATATGACAGAAGCGACAATATGATTCAAATTTAACAACTAGTGGAGGGTCAGTTTGTTAAAGCTGCTGCTTAGAAGGACTGTTTTGAAAACTTAACTGAAGTAAAATATAGAAGTATAATGAACATTTGGCTCACTATACTTCTGTATTTATACGTCAGTTAAGTTTTCATAACATGGGCAAAATCTATTTTGTCATCTGGACCACGCGCTGTCAGGACACTTGTGGACAGTTTGCGTGGACACTACTTTTCGGCTGCACACAGACATCCACCCTCGCGGACGTTGGCATATAACGACATTTACGTTGCATTGACACAGAATGTATGATTTGGCCAGAGGTATTCCAAATGTGGATTTACTTATTCTCACCAAGCCCTGCTATTACTGTCATGTACTTTTCTCATTGCCATTGGATGTTGGCCAAGCTCCTCCAGCCATATGGTGCAGCTAGCTCCAGACTCAGCCATCCACTGACGAGAAGGAGATCTGAATTATGTGATTATTTAAAAATGAAGAGTAACTCACGATGCGATACTATCACGATATATTGCCACTGATAACGATGGTATCACGATAGCGATGTTATCACAATACAGTGATCCTGCGATACTTGATACACTGCAGGACAATCATCTATGACATATCATGATATCTTTGTGAAGAAGAAAAATACTCTTAAAAAGGCAAAAAGCAGGAATCATGTATTTATTCACTGCACTGTGGTGTCAGTTTCACAGAATCTGACAACTGAGATGAAAGAATGTACAACACAGTCATATAGTCTTAGGTTAGTGTCTTTTAACACACACACACACACACACACACACACACACACTGACTGCATACTTGCCTATGTCCCCATGCAATCACTCCAATTTAAAATAGCCTTAAACTAGCAAAAGGCCGAACTGCCAGGAAGCAGAACAGTTCTGGAGTTCAAGCATTAAAATATGAAATATTTAAATAAATGTTTAAAATAAACTAATGCAAAAATACACAAATACCCAAAGAGAAATACAATTTCGCTCACACACAAGCATAATCAACTTGTGTTATATAAAACTGGACACATTTCTATCATGGATAAGTATCAAAACTTGCAGTCTGTTGTCTCGGTCACCTTCCTGCCATATGACAGAAGATATGCGGTGTTGTATGTTTGTATCTGTGTGTGTATTTACGTTCAGCCTCATTAGCAGCAGACTGCCGGCCGGTCCACTCCTCGTCCTGAAACCTGTGTGTGTTTATGCACAGGACAGCGTCTCTGCTCTGCCTGGTCTGGCAGTGTGTGTGTGTGTGTGTGTGTGTGTGTGTGTGTGTGTGTGGAGTGTTCATGTTGCGTTGTCGATTTTATTTGTGCCATGAGCGTTGTAAAAGCCAAAGTTGGGCCAGACTTTCGACTTGAAAGATGAAGGTACCTCTGTGATTTGTTTTCCCCTGCTGTCCATGCTGTCATATTCCCCGTGAGTTTCTTCTTCTTCACCCCAAGTTTACTGTCATTCATTTGACTCCACCACCAGGAGTCATGAAGTAGCGACTCCGGTGAGTCAAATTAGCCAGGGAATCGTTTTAGAGCGCCCTGCCTGTTTTAATAAAAATATCCATATTTGGCGCCAGTGTATCGATAATATATCACAAGAGAAAGAAATACAACATATTCTTGTATTGATATTTTGGCCAATCTATAATGGAGATTTAGTCGCAGTTATTACCTCTTCATCCGTATGTTTATTTGTAAAGAACTGAACCGATCTGCACTGAACTTGGTGGAGGGATGGAGCATGGGCCAGGGAAGACTCCATTCAATTTGGGGGCAAATCTGGATCATTTACTATGAATTTGAATTTTTTTCTCTTAAGCCAGGTGTTGTTCAACATGGGGTTTGGCTAAGGTCTGTGCTCTCTGGGTGCCCTTCTAGTTGTTTCGTAAAGTCAGTCACTGAACAGCATCAGTCCTTTGACTTGGACTGGATTTTTACCCTGGAAATAGTCACATTGGCAGAACATTTGCACCGGCAGCTTCCATGCAAGTGAAAAGTACTAATACAATCCTTTAAAAAAATAAAAACACAAAGATGGAAACTCATGGGCTCACAATAAACAGATTTGATTTAAAAAGAAAATAAATATTTACAGTTGAGTATTGCTTCTACGACCAGTAATGATCAGCGACCAACTCTCTCTCAGTTAACACTGAAGAGTGGAGGAGCGTGTGTTTTGCTGTCGTGTTTTTCTTTGCTCAGTGTGTCTTCTGCATTTCCTTCCTGCTCTTTGTTCCTCTGCTAAACATATCTCTAAGTCACCCTGGGTGTCGCAACGGGACGCTGTCTCACCCTCCAGCAACACTTTATATGAGACTATCGCCTCGGTGTATTTTGTGTAATGCTACAGTGCATCATCAGTTTGTGGTTTTGTTGTTTTGTTTCATAGTTTTTCTATGGAGCACACTGAATATTAGCCAGTAAACCAGCCTGTCTGCTATGCTTTTCTGACTTTCCCAAATCAATACCAGCTTAGTCTTAATGCATGAGTCCAAATGAATGGAAGTGTATGCTGAACACACACACACACACACACACACACACACACACACATAGGGCCTGAGCATCATTACATTACACAGTGAAGCTATTCAGGAATGAAAATATCTCCCTGTGACTGGCCAGTTATGACACAATACAGTTCAGTACTTTATTTTTCTAAGCTTTCTCTTTTTCTTTTTTCTCCTTTTTTTTTCTTTGCATGTCACCTTTAATACCGCGCTCCCTCTCCATGTGGAAGCAAGCTAGAAATTAGTGATTGCAGGTTACGTGGAGGTCAAAAGTCTGATCAGAACCATGTGTTGTGAACATTATGTGTACATTTTTCACGTCAGTCCTCATGGAAATCAATCCTCGCAGTGACCCACCCATGTGCTCTCAAAAAGTGGGGAGCATATTTATGAGCGTAGCGTACACTGGCATGGCATGAAGTCATGAAGGGCACCAGAAGTACTGTTCGCTGAGATGTAGGCTGAAATGCTGAAGGAAGACACCTGAGGGTGCTCAACTCTTGAACTGTAGCACCTTTTACACAGCCTGTTGAAGGCAGGTATGTTGCACCCTTATTCCACCTCTCTGTTCAATATATAAGTTTATGAACACACAATGGGGGCGGGGGTGTTGTTGTTTCACCTTTATGACGACAGCAGAGGTGGTCACAGAGCTGGATTGATGTGTGTGTTATCTAAAATCCACATTGGGGCAGTGATTTGCAGGTTTTCTTTGGGTCAGTGTGAACAGGCATGATGGGGGTTCTTCTTAATGGAATATAGCAGGATCGCTGTTTTAAAAGGGATTTTTCATTTGATCGACTTTGAAGAAGTTGCATCTCTCTCTTCCATCATATACAGTGTTTTTCATGAACGGTGTGATCTTTATTATCTAATTGTGCTTGTCAAAACCTCATTTTTTTCTTATTAAGCAGCATTATTTGATGACTTTTTTTATTATTATTAGGAGTCATTTCACTCACGTTTCCTAAAAAGTGTATTTGTGGGAGAGCGCTGGAGCACAGTGTGTGTGACTGTACAGCAAGTGAAACAAGAAAGTGCTCATGTACAGTACGTGTGTGTATGAGGTCAAGGGTGTGTGCACGTGTGTGTGAGTGTGTGCGCTCCTTGTTGTGTGCTGGTGTGCGGGGCCGTGCAGACCTCTTCAAAGCAATCTCTCTCCATATGGTGTTGCGGGTCAACTTGCAGCACAGCTCTGGAGAGGGGGATTTTCTCCCTGCCCATTGTCTGTCCACAGAGCCTGCGGAGAGAGCCTGCCGCTTTCAGGGCAACACTGCCGGCCCCTAATATGGCAAATGAATGCATGAGCGAATACAAGGGTGAATAACTGAATGAATAACCAAAGATGATTTACATAATTGCACGTAGGATATGTATTTTCTAATGTTTGAGCAGCTATTTGCATATTCACACTCTATAGAAATTATTCAGTCAATACTGTAGATCCATCATGTAAATACAACTCCTTTGAATTAACGGAAAAAGGGGGGAAAAAAATAACTCAAACAATAATAATGTTAATGATGTTTTATGCCCTGAGGGAAGATCTCCTCCCAGCCTCTAGAGCAATTGCTGTCAAAAATTCAGTTATGACATGTTTGCTTAGCAGGTAAGTATCAGACAGTAAGAAAAAAAAAAAGAATTCTTCAGTGTGTTGGATCTTTTTTTCTTCTTTTTTCTTCTTTGCCTGCAGCATTGATCTGAGTTCGAACAAACCATCCATTTCATCCATTTCAAATGTCAAGGGGTCTTTGTTTCACACATGTGATCACAGTTTGCAGAAACCTCCCCGCAAATTGTCGCCACTGTCTCAAATGATCACTGCATCATTTGAAGTGCTATTTTCCCTCACGTCACCCTCCTTTGTGATCAAGATAGACACGGGGTTTATGCATGTCGACATCTTTTGAACTATTCAAAAGCGCCACTATCACTTCATGTTCCTTTTGCTGTTGTTTTAGGCGGGATAAGAGGCTGGTTAACCTTCACATCGCTTGCTTGGGAATGAATGAATGTTGGTTGGCTGGTGGTGGTGGAGAAGTGAAGAGAATGGCAGATGAAGAGGGAGATGGGGAAAAAGGTGGGTAGAAAAAAGTGCACGTTTGTGTGTGTGTGTGTGTTGACCTGCCTACCCTTCACCTTTTGTCTCACTGTGTGGTGCTGTTGTGAGTGCTGGAGGAGGACATGTGAAGAGCCAGACACTGGCCAGCAGAATGGCACCCCTGCCTGGGTTTTCACAACCTCAGCCCCCCCCCCCCTTCATCCCCTTCTCTCTCTTTCACTCAGTCTTCCTGGCCTGCAGCTAAAAACACATATTTTCTCTATGTGGAGGGGGATGTCGAGCAGAGGGGAACCAAACACATCAAAAGCCCAAGGATGGAGTGTGTAGTAGTGTTTGACCAGGTTAGTCAGTGTTGTCAGATTTTTAAGAACAGCTCCCTCACTTCCCTCAATCATCTCATTTTGCAGTTTGGAAAATCGGAGCCTTCATGCCTCATTTTGCTCGTCATATACTTAAATTTCACTTGTTTGTCAGCCGTAATTCAACACCTCATGACTCATTCATGAGAATAACTGCTTTTATTTAGAGGTTTTAACCTGTGCAGAATCCTCCTTGGCCGACTTGGCAGTAGCGCACACACACTCACACACACACACACACACACACACGTGTATACATACTGGGTGGGTGCTGCAGGCAGGAAGAGTGGAGCTGTGGTAGATTTGCAGCGCTCTGTCCACAAACGGGCGGGAATGTAAATGAGATGGCCTGCAGTCCTGAGAGGAGGGGGGGGGGGGGGGGGGGGGGGGGGTGCTGCTGATCACTGTCCACCACATTAAGCACCACTCGTTCCCTCCCGCTCACACGCACAATCATCTCATCATATGCAAAACAGGAGCCTTCCAGTGTGAAAAACAACAACAGGCGCACTAATGAAACACTCGCTTTTAATGTGCTTCTGAGTAGCATGTCATTTGTCGAAGATGGTGAGATGCTGTATTTTAAAAGGAGCATCATGAAAGGGGAGAGTGACTGTACGTGAACATACAGTTTAGTGCAGGCGACAGTGCTGTTCCCTCTGTTATAGGATGAGGCTGAGTCTTTTTTTCATACATTTGGTCACGATACCATCAGTATCGTCGCTGTGATCTGGGAACAAAGCAACGACAAGTGACGCGAGCAGTCACATGACAAGACGGCTTTTTAACGATCCAAAAGTTCGGTCAGATAAAATAAAAAAAACTTGTGTTGGCATAGCTACAGTAAATGTAATCACTCAAATTTGAACCAGGACACTGTGAACTGAGAATGTCTCCAATGGACAGTTGGGATCCTAATTTTTCCAACCCAGTCTTCTTACAATTACACACAGATGTTGCTAAAATGTGTTGTCTAATGCATTTAGGAGGAAATGTAATTGTTGCATACATTATGCTGTACTCCCATGTAGTGAACCAGTTGATGTGGTTGTACAGACTCTGACACCAAAGACCAAAGTTCATGTGCTGCATCACCTGTGTGGTTAGATTCAAGCAGCAGCAGCACTTCGGTGAGAGTTGGTCAAAAATCATGGTAAGTAAACAAACAACTTTTTTCACTATTTAATGAAGATGATGATCTGTTCTTAACCTTCCTAACCAAGATCTAAGTCGTGTAACATCATTAAAACGTTGTAGGGATAGTTAGACATTTTAAGAAATATGCTTATTCAAGAGTTAAATGAGAAGATTGATACCACTCAAATCTGTCAGTTAAAGGAGCTAAGTTTTACTATTGCTACATAGCTAATGTTAGCATTAACAGCTGTTTACTTACCTCAAATTACCACATCAAAATGAATTCCTTTATCACTAAGAGCTGAAATCTATGCCAGTGTTAAATACTGTCTCTAACTGCCTTTTCTTCTACTGTAGTTAGCAGGCTAAACAGTTACCTCCTGTCTATACTATAATACTATAAAAGTATTATAAGACAACACTCGTACAAGTGTAAAAATGACTAATTGTGGTGTTAGGTGACTTACTGGGAACCTCACAGTGATAACAAGACTCCAGCTCCAGTCAAGCTGGTAGATAAATGTAATTTTTAGAAGAACAGGCAGAATTATCCTTTAAGGAGACAACAACCTTGATGAATTATGGAACTATAGCTATAGATAAATGCTGATAGTAGACGTCTCCTGTGCTGAACTGTCAATAGAATTGGCTTTCACTCACAGTTTGGGTCAATAGGACAACAGAAGGGACTGTGACCCGGGACAGATCCTTCAGTTGGCTCATAATAACCTGACAGATTCTGACAATACGGTAGACAGGAGCAGCACATTAACATCCCATATTTGTCAGTGACAAATACAGCAAAAGCTGACACTTCTTGTGTACTTTACTCAGATTTACCCTCCCGTCCACTCAGCAAACAAGCTCTGCTGAGGTTATTTACAGCTATAGCGAGTTCTGCAACGGTTAACACATTTGTTCTCCCTGAATGCTTCATTTATTAAACTGTGTCGGTGCAATTTGTTCACTTAGCTACATGCCTACCTATTTGTTCCTTTACATGACAGGGTAGAGCTTCCTGTCAGGAGTGTTTTTGTTTCCTCTTAGTATGCTTCCAGCATTCAAATGTGCTGAACACACAGAGCGCGCCCGGGCGGGAGAGGAAGAGAAGGGAAGGAGAGTAAGCAGACTGGAGTAAACAACGCTTTGGCTCTTTAAATAAAACATTTGTTTGTGATTGAGGCTTCATGATGTGAACAGCATGACCTGTTTTACTGGGAGTCTCTAAACAGCCAGCCCGTCGCCCTCACAGAAACAGATCCCATCTCGCTACCCGCAGACTCAGGGCCTATTTATATTGCATGAGAACAAATTTTTTTGACAACTTGAGTGATAGATTTGTACAAGGCCCAAATGTTTTCTTTCTCTGCAGAGGCCCCGTCTGAGTGACATAAATTGCTATTAATAAAAATTTTAACAATACATTGCAAATGAGTTTTTTCTGTTAACATGGTATGAGCAGGAACAAATGGTGCTTGTTGAGGGCTTCCTGGGAATAAGAGCGCTGTCTGAGTCAACACTCGAAGAGGGCAGGTTGGGGAGGAGAGAGAGCATGTGGTGCTGTGTTCTGTGGAATAACACGAGTGGTTAACAACTGAGACAACACAACCTAACTAACGGAACACGTCTTATCAAATTTTATTGGACTGAATGGATCTAATTCTGCTAAAACAAAGGGCTATTTCAGGTTGTTTTTGATGCTCATCAGGCTCATGTTCACCAGACATCGAAGTTTAATGAAAAATGCTTTCATGCTGCATTATGGGAAATGTAGAATCCAGTGTTTTTGAAGCTCGACCCATCTGCTGTGTTCGTTTCATTCTGCTTTAGCTTCTGTCATCTCTAAATTGCCAGTATGTTCACCTGCATCTCGTCGCAATGGAGCTGAATTTTGGAATTGTGGATTAAAAAAACAAAAATGAAAAATTTCAACAGCTGCCCGTCTTTCTAGAAAAGTGCACACTTTCCTCTGTTTCAACCACTTTCTACCTAGAAACCCTCACAAAAGTGTGTTTTGTGTATTATCCAGAGCAAATCATGCACTGTTTATTCAGTTAATAGATTACCACATATGGATTTCCATTCACCTCCATTGTATTGTTTTGCGAACGATGTACACATGAAACAAAAACTATTTCCATAACTGAAACCAGTAGAGGTAAGTGGTTAATGTATGTCTTTTTGTGTGTGTGTGTGTGTGTGTGTGTGTGTGTGTGTGTGTGTGTGTGTGATTTGGGTGGAACGACCCTTTAATATTTTGTTTGTTCAGTGAAGATGTAAAAGCTTCTCTGTGCACGTTTGTGTTTATTTCTCAATCTCATCCTTCATTTCTTATTATTTCATTTTGGTTCGGTCCTCATTAAAGGCTGGCTGTGCTGTGTTCAGAGCGTGCACACGCGCACACACACACACCGATTCACGCACACACACACACGCTGCTGCATAAGGCGGACTGACAGCAGTGGACCAGGATTCCACAGCTCCCTTTCTATCTCCCCTCTTCGCTTTTCACCTCACACTTTGTTGCTGAAATAATTAACTGCGGCAATGTTTGAAGGCGGGATTACAGTTGTCTAATTGTAGTGAGCGTTGTTATGGAGACTATCAGGCCATCGGTGAATAAACAGCCTTACTTGGCAGTGTTTGGCTAAAATGGGGCTTTGTGCAGATGTCAGACACAGATTTATGATGGTGAAACAGATTATATTTGGCAGGAGAATCAATCGGCTGACCACTATGGACTGGCTGCTTATTTTGATAAACAGCTCTGTGGATGTAACCTGCCCAGGAGCTTGTCTCCTCATCTGTTTGCCCTGAAAGCATGGATTAATGCAATAGTTTACTTTCCACAACGGTGTGGTCGCATTCTGCCTCAAAGTTTTGCACAAATATACCCTTTATTACTGCGAAGTTCATGAATAATTTCATAAATGGTAAATAAATGCATCTTCCTTTAACTTGAATGTCATTATAGAAATCCTGAAAACACGTTGAGACACTTATCATTGGAAATAAATCTGTCTAATATGGTACAGGTCTGGGCATCTCACTTAAAGGAAGTATGTGGAGAAGTTGTCATGAAGGAATTATGGAAATAATTTGCAGACATCTGGAAAATAAGACCCTGGTTTTGGTTTTTATTATAAGACATCTCTTTGACTTCTGAAGTCAAAGAGAAAAACACTCAGAACAAAATGTTGATGACAATAACAGTCAGTTTTACTGCAATGCCATGTAACATTGGTGTCTGCACTGTGGGGGATGTAATGAATAGTTGAGGACAGTGGAAAGCAGTGGACAGACAATATTCCATTAATCCAAACAAAGCAAATGCACCTGTCAATTTCTTCTTGATAGCAGCAACCATATTATTGGAAGAAATTAAATAATGGTATAATTAATAACTAAAATAATGTAAATTAGTCACCAATAGGTAATATAATGTGAACTTGCTGTTGTGAATATTCATAAATGTGTAATAACTTTTGATTGATAATCTTTTTGGCAGAAGCAAGTTGTGAACGTTGACACATCATCACCTTTCACAATGACATGATAAATGTGTCAGCAAACAGTTTCTTATTTACATACCCAGCAGTTCTCAAGCAACATTATCATTACATGTTCCTGTCCACCCAGTGAACATTATTCAGTATTCAATCTCCCCTCAGATCTGTGTTTGGCCTCTAAAATCACCTGAGGGAAATATTTGGCTGTTTAGCTGCTATATGATCCACAAGTTGCTACATGTGTCTGTCTGCTGTTTACTGCTGGGCAGGCGGTGTACACTGGTGTTTCAGAGCTTTTCACAGAAAACAGAGAAGAGAGAGTGAACTAAAAACTAATAGAGTAAAGCCGTAGGCCGGGCAGATAAACGATGTGTTACTAAGATTGACCCCTTTCACAGGTCACACCGTTTTCACATTGTCATTTGATTCATTGTTTTCAAAAATATTTACTATTACTGCTTTAAATGCCTCATTAAAGTCTACTGAGTCAGTTTAGGTCACTAGTATTTTAGACTATACTAGTATTCTTCTATTTCTAGAGCCTGCAGCACTGACACATCAACACACAATTTCACTGGGGTCAGAGGTGCAACAGACCTGAATCTGTCGGCCAGTGATTTTCATTAAACTCAAATGAAACAAAACAACTTTTTCTTCTTGGGAAAACGGTCACTTCCTAGAAAACCTCAGTGACATCACCCTGCACAAATAGCTGTCTGCTCAGTCAGTCGCTTCCCGACTCTGCCCTGATTGTCTTGATTAACAAATAAAATTAGCATTAATAATACATTGGAAAAATGCAGTTGTGTAAAAATTAAATTAAAAAACGCTGACCTGTGATGAACTTGTCATAAAGAGTTGTTGTGAAAAGAGGCCAAATTTATTGCATTTCTTTACAATGCTCTGCTATACATTTTGTCAGTATTTACTGATGTTTATATTTCTTTTATGTCTTATTTATTTAGGTCTTCATATGGATGTGTTTTCACTTGATGTGCTGACTAGGCCTGTGTGTGTGTCTGTACAGTCACATTTCTTTGACCCTGTGGCACTTGTGCAGATGCACCTTCATCACTCTAATTGGCTCATGGAGTTTGGTGACCTGAAGCATAGCTCCGCCCACCTTAAACCTGAGCAGAGGAGTCTTTAGTCAGAAGGGAAAACACTTGATATTATAAATGTTCATAATATATCTATCTACATATATGTTTTCTAACTCATCTGCACCAACAAAGGTATAATCCCCTAAAGTAGAACATAAGAGTACATTTCAGTATTACTCACTCATGTTGACATGTTGATACTTGTATTAGACCACAGCGAATCTATTGAAACACCTGTCCACATTTTTGTGGATGTCATTTATTCTTGTCTGTGTTTTTGTGTTTAACATTCCTCTACCTGACTAGATTTATGTTAAACTGACTTTCTAGCACTCCCTCAGCCCACAACCCTGCTCCCTCTTGGGTAGTTCAAATGGATTGTAAAGCTTGATGCTATTGGTCACTGTAAATTTCTTATGTTTTCATCAAAGCTGTGCCATTGATTTTGTATAAGTCATGATGTGGGATTGTGTAAATGCATGAAAAGGCCACCGCTATAAAAACAACATGAATGCTTCAGTTTATCTACTCGGTATTTTGTAATAAGTGTAAAACAAAAATCAATAATGTAATCAGTCATTCAATCAATAAATCAGTGCTGTTGTCAGCCTCCTCCATGTTTTTTTTAAATTCTTATCTGAAATACTGAAAGTGAGGATGTCGATCAAGACAAGTGTTGTCTTGAAAACATTAAAAAAATGTTCTGATATCAAAACTGTGTAAAATTATATAATTAGAAGAAATGAAATGTATAAATGTTTGAAAATGACATTGTGACCCCTGACTCCTGAGCAAAAATGTTTGGGGGTTGGAGTAATGCTGTTATCTCACGTCTCATCTACGTCCAGCCCTCGCTGCAATCAACAGTTAATCTCCATTCAAAAATTTAAAGAGTAGCATTTATCTTTAATATATTCACTTTCCACACATGCCTGCAAACTTAAAACGAGTTCAGTTAACAGTCAGGAGAAAAAACATTCCAGGAACAGGAAGTCAATAACACCGGTTTCCCCCTCAGGGTGCACATTACCATTGTTGTGAGCCAGGTTAATGTACTTCAAACAAGGCTTATTATATACTGCAGTGCACAATAGTGAGGTGCGGCGTGTAGCGGTCATGTGCTGTAGGTGAGAGAGGCGGCTGATCACTTCTCTCAGCCTCGTCTCCGGCTGTGGGGTGCGATGACTCCGCTCCAGAAACATTCATCTGTTTGTGTGAAACGTTGTTAGGACAAATGAGGAGTACTGACAATGTGAATATAAAACAACTGAACTAAATCACCAGCTCTCGCAGCTTGTAAACTAGATCGTGTTGCTCCGTTTCCATGATATCTTATTACCACTGTTGCTTTGTTGTTGTGTTTCATTATTAAATGGCCAACAGAGATCTGCAGGAACCTAATAAAAACCTCCAGCTGTAGACAATCAGAATGATGGTGTGGATGTTACACACTTTTGCCCATCCTTCCTTATTTCGGTTTGCTCCTGTTTATTATTTCCTTCATTTCCCAGAATCTCTCAGTGAACTTGCCTGGACTTGTTGCAACCAGGATACAGGGAAATAGTAATATACTGTATTAAGCAACAGCTACAGTATAGGAGAGAAAAATTTGTCCATCAAATAAAACTTTTTTATAACTGTGCAAATGTACATATACTGTAATAGTATCTGAACAGAAAAAACACAAGCAGCTTTTTCTAAATACTTCTGTACTGGCTCAGAACATGACAGCTCTGTTGCAACATTTATTTTGGATAAAGATTGGGTTTGGATCAAGGCCTCCATTGTAGTCTGGTGTCATGGATGGGCAGAAATGACAGTCACATCACAATTTAATATAAATATTTCGAGATCTGTAAGTTTTCAGTTCACCACTGAGATCCAGGAACACAGAAATACTGAGATCATGAGTTGAAGTCCCCCACCCCCATCTCAGACACCAAAAAGAAAGTCCCTAAGTTGTTTTTTTCTAATTATTATTTGGGTTTACCCTATTTATTTATTCAGTTACTTGTACAATTATGTTTTCTTCCATTTTTTAAAATGATAATTCTCTGGAAATCAACTACTACTTCGAAACTCAAAACACTCAAACATCTGTCTCAGATTACCTGGGTATTTCCCAAGAAATTTCCACAGAAATTAGAAGGAAATTACATTACGTTACTGAATCTTTTAATTATTTATTTTGTTGAGCTACAAATAGTCACGTTTACATATTATTAGTATTTATTAGTAAATTATGAATTTACTGAGGCTAAGAATATTGACATCAGCCTGATAAAGGTGGGACCTCACAAACCACATTTCCAGCCACAACTCACAAATTCATACAATAATTATGACACAATTTAACTCAAATGTCTACAAGGATAAAATTAAGTTATGACATTCTATATCCAAATGGTCGAAGGTCAACTTCACTGTGACAAAAACACTCTTGTGAACACATTTGGCTGGTTGGCAGAGGCATACAACCGTGAGGCAGTGATTCTAGGTTTAAATGTTTAAATGTAACAATTCATAAAAAATGTTTTAAATGTTATATGCCTGGCAATAGAAGTCGACGATATGGATAAAATTAATCTGTGTAATTTTTTCAATATATGTATATTGTAATATACAGCAGTGGAATGGAATATCAGCTGACAAGCTGCTCGTGATTAAAACAATGTCTGTTATAAAAAAAAAAAAAACAATGTCTGTTTTTGGTGAATTAAATGTCTGAAAAATAAGGCTACTTTGTGCAAAAATCTTGTAAAATTTTAATAATACCATAAAGCAGCTGGTTCACCCCTGATTTACATTGTCCAAAGTAATTTAGTGTTGAAATAATAAGTTTAGTTAGTTACCTTTGTGTAAATAACACCATCATTTCTGACAGATGACAAAATCATATTCACATCAGCCAACTCTACCTGGCTATTTTTTTATAAGTTTCCTACTTTCAAATAATCTTGGGCCGTGCAGTCTACCCACAATGCTCTGACCACTTTAGCCCACAGTTGCCAGTGGAGTCCACTGGACTCCCCCCTCCCAGAAGCGCAGGTCCAAGACAGACGAGGGGGCTTTTAGGCCATGCTCCTGCACTGAGGGGTCTGCAGCTCATCAATATTGCAAAGGAATAAAGTAGGCTGGTGGTGAAGGACAGGGGTGTTGAGGCCTAATCAACCGTCAACGTGCTTCCAAACGAGGAGCGTAACAGGGATATAGATTTAGGGATACACTTTGCCACTGCTGTTCAATAAATTATGAGGAAATTTCTGGCTTATTGTACATCCTAAAGAAATTCACTAAAGGGTCAGGAGATATATACATCTGATAACGCTTCATGCTGGTTTTGTGAGTCTGAGATGTCAGAACACCTCAGCTCTTGGTGAGTGCTGGACATCAGCATCTCATCGATCAGCAGCAAAGCACTTGACTGTTGTGGTGACCATATTCTTTAATGGACTCCTACCACCACTGGGTCATTGCATGTTTTTTGTAGACAGCAGCAGAAGAATGTAAGCAGCAGCTCAAAGGAATGGAGAGATTACCTTTATTTCAATTATAAAGTACGCTGGATATGACTGACTTTGAACACAGCGGGGGCGCCGAAGCCCTGCGCGGTTTTTGTTCATTATGGTGTGGTACCTCAGCAACGGCCTACAGTGCCACAATAAAAGACCAATGAACGGTGCACATCCTGTATTGATTTGTTTGCTGAATATCAGAGTGAATTTTCAGATGTATTTATAATGGCCTTATTAAAGCCCCCTTTGATCTAAAGAATACAACAATAACAGAATAGTCTATGTTGTTTGCATCTCAAATCCACTGTGTAAAATGTCAATATTAACTGGTGTTTTTCAGGGCTATTCAATTATTTTTCCTTTTAATCATAAAATGTAATCATTTTCACAGGTGGGGGGATGGGCTTAGAGTGGTTACTCTTTTCCATCATTGATGCAAAGCTGTCCATCCAATGGTGTTGCTCCAGATATGGCTTTTTTTTGTAAATGAAATATTCTATTTGAAATACAAACAGCTTTAATTATTGAAACTGACACCACATTTGACTTTGAAAGACTGTCAGCTGTTGACATTGGATAAAGAAACAGGGAATTGTGGGGATTTCTGTGCTCGGCACTTGTATGATGAAGACACTGTTTGGAGGTGACTCTCATCTGTTCTAAGAGTTATTGAAGCGGGCGAACACAAAGACAAGTGATCTGATGAATTGATGATTAATGTGAGAGGGTTTAAAGTAACGATGAGGACCAACTCTCTGTGCTTGTTTTTTTTAAATGATGTTCAAGTGGAGTCAAATGAAAGAACAAATAAGGAAGACAATATCAAGTGAAACTCAAGGGACACTCAGTGTCACATTATTCATTGGGAAAAAAAAAAAACTAAATTGCTGGTTCAACTGATAGTAAATTCAAATGGGGAAAATAAAAGCGAAGGGATAATTTGGAGCAACATTTGCTGGACAGTAACCACATGAGGACACTGAGGTAAATGGTAAATGGTTTTCCCTGGACTGAAAATGAAGAATGCTACTTGATTTAAGAATTCATACTGTTTGCTTTTAACGGCCAAGGACATCTAATCATTGTCGATGGTTCCTCAAGTGGCGCTGTCGCTTCAAAAAATCAAGCTTGAATGAATGAGAGCATGAAATTCATTTGAATTAATTCAAACGATTAATCCTACATCAGAGTATTTGAGGTTGTTAGGTCAGTCGCTCTGATGTGTTGGCGGTTTCTTTTTATACTTGTATGTTGGTTTGCCACGGTATGAGGTTTTTACAATACGATAACCGGCTCAGAAAAAAATTCACGGTTTCACGGTGTTACACAATTATTTTTATTATCTGTTACAATGATCCATAATGGAATTAAAGCGCTTCATTAAAATTGAAACTTAAAAACATTTTCTAATGGAAGGATGTGTAAAAAGTCTCCATTTTGAAAATAAATAAAACAAATAAGAACATAATAGTACTACTACTAATAATAATATTAAAAGAACGCTGTACATGTACATCTCCTGTTTGAACAAAAGAAATAACATAAGTATTTTTTCTTTAAAATACATAAAGCAAACTGTACTATTAGGAGAAAAGGAGATGTGCACATGCATATGAGATTCAACGTCCAGTTTAATTTTTCTTTCGCAGACAAGCAAATGTACACTGTAGGATAACCGTCAATTTCATACCACAGTATACTGTGAAACTGCGACCCTACTCGTGTGTTCCAGTGTGTTTTTAACAGGACTTGAATCAACCTGTCAACTTTCTTGATGTGACATACAGTCACCCATAACTTCTTCGTGTAAGTCTGCAGAGATGTTACAGCGTTACTTGTGTGACAGAGCGGGAGGTTTGAATGGATGTTAAGCAGTTCTTACCACTGGTTAGCGGAACCATGAACATTCACACAAAGTGCAATGGAAACAGAAAAAATTTGGATGGAAACTTGGCTGTTGTCCAGTCACTCCCTGCTGAATGGAGAGGGCAAAACAAACAAATAGACAAACATTAAGAGCTCAGAACATGGTGGTCTGAGTCTTATCACCCATATCACTAATTTGGTCAGTGATTCAAACAGGTTGAGTTTGTTGGTGCTCTTTCACCGGTTTGGGAAGCTATTGACCAGTCAGAGCTTTGTAGGTGGGATTTAGACTGACTATGTCATCTTCCTATTTGGCTTCCCAATAACATCACTGCTTTGAATGTGAAATATATACAGAAAAATGACAGCATTATGTAAGTAAGTAACCCCCCCCCAACCCCCCGGAAAGAATACAGAATTTGATGAATGATGAACAACAGACAAATAATGAAGAGAAACGAACCATCAATTCAGTCTGATTATCAGGTTTGCAGAATCCAGAATACTTCCACACATCGCCTCTCAGAGAGTTTGTATTGTCATCTGATCAGTGCAACGCGCTGGTTTTTTTCCACTTTGAGTCGACAGAACAGTGAACAGTAGTAATTTACTGACGGGGCAACAAGGCCTGCCATGGTTCAGAGTGACGGTGCATTTCAGGAGCGCTGCCTGCTGGAGTGCAGCACAAGGTCTGTTGTGCCTCAACACTGTGAATTTTGAACTTGGACATCTCACAACAGATTTCATTTTTTTTTTTTTTTTTCCCCCCACTCTGGAATGACAGGTCCACATTCAACTGAAACAATCCATCACCGCTGGGTTACCAGCTGCAGTAGTGGCTCAGTCAATAAGCTGTAGGTGTAAACAAAATGAATGCTGAGGTCCACACTTTGTACGTCGGTTTGAAATACATTTGCAAGCACAGAATCACTCACAACACGAACCGTCACTCATGACAGGCAGCGTGTGAATTTCGTTTGGCATTCGCCATGAGACTTTTGGCTCAGTGAAACGATTCATTGCTGGAGCGACAGCAGGATCACCTGAGCA
This sequence comes from Seriola lalandi dorsalis, assembly GCF_002814215.2. Taxonomy (NCBI): domain Eukaryota; kingdom Metazoa; phylum Chordata; class Actinopteri; order Carangiformes; family Carangidae; genus Seriola; species Seriola lalandi. The sequence goes on from NW_019525301.1 coordinate 92,742, forward strand.
GCTAATGAAAGTTGACACAAGGATTGAATCAGTATTCATGAATTTGTCATGTAGCTGACGTGAAGCTATTGTTTATAAATGTTAAATAAATGACTGTAAATTGTGGACATGTCTTTTTGATAAAAATCAACTCTCAGGTGGTGATTTTTATGAAAACGTGAAACTCTGATAAAACTGTTATCTGGAGTGTTTTTTTGTGGATTTTCAATGATGATAAATAGAAAACTTCTCCTCATCACCACTCTCCACACATCTTTCCTTCCACCGTGGCGAGATATAAATGTCTTGTTTTTTAAAACCAAGAATCTGTTGTCCATATTTAAGAGAAGTTGGTTTAAACCCACTTGAAGAATAGAAGAATATCACTTGGCAGGCCTCTCTAGGCAAACAGTTGCTACTGCCGTCTGCCTTTGTAGATGAAAAAACAGAAACAAATTTACACTCCTTATGGATCCAGTCACTTGGAGTTACAGAGCGAGACAATTTATAAACACCTCTTCCTGTTGGACAGCGTCTGCATACCTGTTTCAAATTAAGTCTATAAGAGTTATGGTTATCTTTAGCGTTTCAGACGTGGTGAGGTGGTTTTTCTTCAGCTTTTCATGGAGTCCACACTCGAGTCGTGTGCTAGGAGAAATTGCAGCCCCAAGGTTATTTGATCCTGTGCTGAGAAACATGCCGGTGTGAAGATTTGATAAAGCTACAGATAGCAATTCGACAGGGACGCAGCGTGTTTCCCACCAGCGTCGCGTCTGATGGTCGTGCTTCCACTCTGGGCCTGATTGAGGAGACAGCTCCTCGGCTTGCCAACAAACACAAATGACTCTCTCTGTTTCTCATTGTGTTGATGAGGTGCTGCAAAGGTGCAATGTATAGAGTAGCCAGAGTAAACTGAGCCGTGATTGCTCCGGGTTGAAACGCTTCCATGTGAGCTGATCAGCGGTCCCCGTGCAGCAGTGTTTAGTTAAAGCACAGTTCCACATTAAACCAGAGCTGTGAAACAGTTTGACTTGTGCAAATATCATTCATACATAAAAAATGATCATGCTGTTAGTAATGTTTTCCTTTTTATGGAATCCCAGGCACCGAAGGTTTTTTTACAACCGGGACTTTTTTTTTTCAAACAGGTTGTCGAATAAGCCTTATATAAAACCTCCCCACACACAGTGCATGAAAACATCAGTAAATTTTAAATATCTATAAATCGTTTTACTCATGAAAAGCTGGTGGAGCAGTCAGCCATCAGCAGATGTGTCGGTGGCAGAGAGAATAGAGGAGTTTTCCTCTTCTCTCAAGGGAAGACAGTGCCGAAGTTCCTCTGCAGGCCATGGTTTTCATCAGCGGCGTGCTGTATGCCAGCGGCAGCAGCACTGGTTTGGCTGGATCACTAGACTGGAGACAGAGGGAGGGCAGGTCATACATGTCTATTGGTTTATGATTTCATACATCATTGCAGGATGGACAGACAGGAGCCCCCCCCCCCCACCTGAAAGAGAAAACAAATAAATACTAAAAATAAAAAATCACTTATTGTAACATGCTTGTTTTTAGTATCTCACGAAACTCCACTGTGCACAATACCACCGGCAGACAGCAAATTAACTACGCCTGAGATCAGTCAGTGCTTGTGAGAAATTTGCTCATTAGAGGGAAAATTAAAACAACAAATGTAAATAAATAAACAATTCAGTTTCTCCAGAGACTTCATTCTTCTACATTTCAAGCACCACGGTGGCTAATTATAGCCTTAAGTCAGGCGCTTTGTTGCATTTTCCCTCAGCAGGAATCTCTGGCTTTTCTTTTCCTGAAAGCGCTTTTCCGTCAGTCCTGAGGTAAACTGCCCTATGGTGCACAGCAGGTTGTGTTCACTCACACACAGCATATAGTGCATTTATCTGTGTGTGTAATGCAGAGAAAGAGAGAGAGTTGACCCCACATTTCCACATTGTGAAATGGCACAAGAACCAACACTTCCACAGCTACATCTTATGCAGATTCTGGACTTTGAAGTACTGGAAAAGCAACCGCATCCCGAGCTCGATCTTGACATCTTGCAGAAAGTGTGTCTCCACAGCAAAAATAATACCTTCCTGGTTAAAGCTGTGGACTCGCAGCGGTGTGGCTCTCCACGTCTGACATTGGCAGGCCATCTGCGTGTGTGCAGCGTGAGCCCAAGATCAACAGTGAAGAAGGGAAACCACCCCGGGTGTCGGCAGACCGCTGCTGTTGGGCCCGTCACACACAGGAGGGCTGCTGCTGTCACACTCAAATGCACAAAACCGTAAACTTGTCTGGCCTATATGAAATACTTGTGAGGGAAATGGGGAGGGTAGGATGAGGTGAGGTGTGTGTGTGTGTGTGTGTGTGTGTGTGGTGTGCATGTAGGGGGGGGTCACAAAGAGGCTAAAAAGGTTTCTCAAAGCATTGACGCAGCTCC
>NW_019525301.1:95198-98920 GCF_002814215.2 Seriola lalandi dorsalis
TTGTGGGGGGGGGGGGTGGGGGGGGGGGGGGGTCTTGTGCTCATGCAGGGGTGGAAGTGTATACCCTGGGCATTGCCGTTTCCTCTTGGCTCGCTTCCCGGTCTGTCTTCAGGCCCACGCCTTGCACAGGCATCCAGGCCACCTCACATGTGAAGAAGTGTGAAAATAGTGTGTGTGTGTGTGTGTGTGTGTGTGTGTGTGTGTGTGTGTGTGTGTATGTGTGTGTGTGTGTGTGCGCGCACGCGCACGCGTGTGTGTGTGTGTGTGTGTGTGTGTGTGCGTGTGCATGTAGGGGGGGGTCACAAAGAGGCTAAAAAGGTTTCTCAAAGCATTGACGCAGCTCCATCGAGCTCCCCTCCTATTAAAGTCAACCCAGGGTGACATATGACATCCAGACATGCAGGGAATAATTGTTTTTACTGATGCTCCCTGACGATGCCTCGTCCATGTATGAGGCTCCTTGTCTCGGCGGACCGCCGCTCATGTGTTTCCCATCAGGGAAGTCTGTGGTTACCTTCCTGATTTTGCTGGACTGGAAAAACATAGCTAATATGGTGTGATCTGGAAAAAGCTTTGATGCAGGGGCTTTACAAATAAACCTCCGAATGCCATATGGTTTGCATTCATCTCTTAATTTATTTCCTATAAATGTCTATTGAATATTCTGCGGAGCCAACATGTGTGTAACCAGACTTGGAAAACAGAAGGCCGGGGAGAGCAGTTTGTGGCAAAGTGTGATTATTATGATTTGTCCTTTTTTTTTCTCTCCTTGCTTCATGATAGATGAGTTGCAAAGTCGTTCCAAAACAAGCAAACAAGAAAACATGCAAACAATTTCCCTCTGAGCTTTACAGTTCCCGGCTCACCTTACAGTGCCAGGCCCGACACAAAGAAAATTCCACTCAAAGAGCAATTAAAAAGTAATGATTGTGAGCTTCACGATGACTCATCAACTGACAGACTTTTCCCTATGAAGTTGGGTATTGGGTTACCACTGACAGAGGAGTCAACAGACAGCAGGCGTCCAGTGGTGGAGGACATGGAAGTGAGCTTTTCCAAACGCAGCAGACTTTCCTACGGTGGCTTCCAACACAGTGAAGATATAACCTGCTCTCTGTGCGAGGCTACAGCAGCCCAGCATTTGTCATCAGCAGCTGTCTGTGGGTGTCAGCTTCATAAAACACACAGCATTTTGTTCCCTTATTATGTTCAGTGCCATCTAGGCAAAAAACACCAAGGAACAAACATGTCAAACGTTCATTTCACAGTTGCGGTCAACAGTAAACTAACAACAGACACAGTTTCCACTTGCTTGACCTTTTCCATGATGATGTGTATAATGTGTGCAGCTGTATGAAAATTTGCAGGAAGTGGCTCGTGTGTTTAGAGTTTCATTTTCTGCCCACTAATATTCTCGAGACACATGGTGAGATAAAACCAGAGTGTGAAGGAAAAAAAAAAAAAAAAAAAAAAGGCAGTAGGTTTGAACAAACAAAACAAAATTATCAGAGCAGACAGAGTGAGTGTGCTGGACTCTGAACAGCAGCCTCGGAGAACATGTCACATGCCATTTGGTGGCCACTTTAAGCCAAAATGAGACGTTTTTAGCACGTCTGAGGCTCCTGGCAGTGTTAGTGCCACGCTGTGCTGTACACAGAGCAGCCAGCTACTAAAGGATGCTTTTGCAGCATGTGACACTTAGTAGCACATGGTAAATATGTACCAGGCAGAATATTCATGCCTATCCCTCCAGGTCCAACTAAATGCATTTCAGTCCGAGATAGTGGAGTCCTGTATTTACTTTCAGCGGGGTGAGAGGAGGAGAGGCTATAATCACTGATTGAAATGTAAATGTGAGCTAGCTAACTGAAGTATTAGGGCGGGCAGGAGCGGAGTGGAGATATGAATTACAATCTGTCTGACAAATTTTTCTCATCGGACATTATGTAAATGGAAGGATAAGTGACTGGTAGTATTTGAAACAAAAATCGATGCAGGAGGCGATAAGTGAGAGTGGTTGACAGAGTGGTTCTGAATATCCACAGATATTTTCAAATTCAGGGATGATAATTTGATCATGCAAAATATATTCATTACATAAGGGCCCCTGCATGCTAATAGAACAGACTGTGCATCTTTGAAGTTAATATTTACTATATTTGATCATTTAAACCCAGATGTTGTAATCATGCGATGCTTTCTGATTTAGGATTTTGACTGTAACGTCATTCAAATTCACACTGAAATGTTTGAGAATGCACATGACTGAAAATTTAGCCTGGAAATACAGTATATGTCATGTGGCTCACTTTATATGTATAGATAAGGATGATATTTCAAAAAATTTGTGTAAAATTCCTGTCTGCTTAATATATATGTTTTAGTTGGGTTTAAAGAAATGAAGAGAAAGTGGAATAAAGGGATCCAAATTTTTTTGTAGGCTATGCTAACAATATAATTGTTGTTTAATCGTTAAAAGATCTCATCCACTAATGACAAGTGCTGTGGTGGATCCAGTACAAAGGCTAACGGAGCCGAGGCTAGGCTGGATGTTACATTTCCGCCATACAGGTGACCCACATTGAGTGAGAATGTCTGAGGGACGAGGTGGGTCCTGTAATTCCATTGGTGCATTTGTGTAAATGGCCTCCTGGGAAAAAGTGAGACCACAGGTCGTTTGTGCAGCAGGTTATAATGATAGGTATATAATATAGCTACATTTTGTTGTTAGGCAACATCTCGTGGTCGTAGTGATTATGACAGGAGCAAAGAGAAAAGTCTGGTGATGTAGTATAAAGAGAAACAAAGTCTGTGTTAGGGGGAGGTTGGGGCGCATGCATGGGTCAACAGCACACAGGAATATGATCCAGGTGATTGGTGTTTGATTCCCATGTGAAAGTAGCAGTTATTATTTTAACCGTGACAACAAAGATCATCTAAAAACACAAATCAAGATCTTTTTTTAAACCTTAACCTTAAGTAATTTTGGTGCCTAAACCTAACCAAGCCATGACCGTTATTATAGTAACCATGACAACCAAGGTTGGGTACCCTAGCCACTGTAGGGGCGCTATTTCAGGAGACACTCCTATGGGTTGTAACAGAGGGTTGAAGAAAAGGACCTATATGGTTGTTCAGGTCGGAGGCACAGGCAATTAATGATCTGGGGGGTGTACGTTGTTAGCTCTTAGCTGTTAGCTGTTAGCTGTCAGCTGGTTGCTGATCATTTGCTGTCATCCCAACCCATGAAAGAGAGACAGCTGACACTAGATGGTGCTAAGTAAGTTGAACGTTGTAAAGGGACAGATAGCTTAAATCACCCATCATTCCCAGTTGACTAACATCATGTGAACTTGAAAAGGTAAAAATGGTATGGTGATATTTTACAGTCAGTGCCAGTTCCCAATCGCTGCCATGCTAAATTCCCACCAAGAAGCTCGAGGCTTTCCACAAACATTTCCAAAGATGCTTTTATTGTCTTTGAAAAACTCAAGAATTATCATGGTACTTTATGTTTCCTTACACAGAAAGTGAGGAGAATTTTATTTGAAGTTCAGGTTTGAATGAAAAGTCAGGTAGGCCTCACTGTTCATCACTGACAACAAACATGAAAACAGATGCTGACCTGAAAAAAAAAACATCAAAGTGAACTCCTGCTTGACAGTTTTATCTTTTTCCTCCTCTGTTTAGAAATGGAGTGGCCTTGACAGGAGGGGGGGGTG
>NW_019525301.1:98940-124297 GCF_002814215.2 Seriola lalandi dorsalis
GGGGGGGGGGGGGGGGGGGGGGGTTAATCGGGGTTGACCGGCCTGGTCTGCACCCAGCCCAGTTCCCCGTCTGTAAACAATAGGGGTGTGGATTAGTTTGGAAACAATGTGTTTATTTAAAAAGCCCACTTCCTGTATGGACTCAGCAAGTCTCCCATTAATTTTATTGGCGGCGGCTCCAGTTCTGAAAATCATTGTTTAGAGGAGGGAAAAATACAAAACACACAAGGCAAAAAGGAACGCTTTGCATCTGCTCAAGGTTCCTGTGTGATAGGACGACGGCATTAATAGAATTGGTGCTAGCTATTTGTGTTTTTTAATCATCTGGAGGGATCTTAGGTTCAGAGGAAAAAAACAAATGAGGAAACATTTCGCTGTTTTTGTTGAGACTGCTTTGGCGTGAGCTCGCTGCTGCTGCGTGCACTACGTGTACAGATGTGAGTTTCATGAAAAAAAAAGAAAGAAAAGGAAAGCCAAACAATTTTTCTGCTTAGTCTAAACTGCCATGAGCGGTCTACAGAATCTGCCTGCAGGAGCTGAGATTCAGCTGAGGGCTGTGGAGCCCAGGAGCGACGCCCACCATCCCCCTAACTGCCCAAAGCCACATCCTGTCCAAAAGGAAAAGACTTGCACTTTCTCCTCAGGAGGAACACTTGCATTAATGTGATCTCAATTACCCATAAAGCAGTCCTGCAGCAGCACTCACACCTCACAGCCTCATTCGGCGTCAGTCACATCCTGCTGTACACACATGCGCTTTAATTTTAGCTGAGCTGATGTCTGCTGTGGAAAAGTTCTGAGGCCTCCGGAGCAGGAAACAAACAAAACTCCCGATGTGCTGTTACGCCAAACCAATTTTGTGATAGCGAGTAGCCCTGGTGGAGTTTATGAGTTCATTTCTGAGACTGACAGATATGAGGGCGGATGAAAAGGCATTAGGAATAAGCAGTGCAACCTTAGCCCATCCAGACACGTGCTCAGAGGCCAGAGAGTAACAGGTAAACTCGGGGGAGGGTGGTTAAGCCCTAGTTAGGCATGTAAATCCCACCCTTTACAGGCAAAGCGCTCCAGTAGATCCCTGTCAATTTCCTGCAGCTGTGCTTGGGCGGATTTACATGAATACACTCTATCACTAGCGCTTAGCCTCCTGTGTTATACATTTACTCACTTTTGGGTGGGTTATAAAAATTGGTTATTTTCTTTTGACTTTTTTTTTTGTATTCTGTGGAGAAAGAATGGTTTTATTTACAAGCCAACCAGCATGGCTTCTTTTGTAAATTGACTCCTCAGTTTTGTCCACGGGCCAGGCATAAGAAGGTTAGCTGCCTGTTTCCTGATAAGCTGGCAAAACCTATCAACCCCGGCAAGAAGATAGTGCTCTGTATTTCTGTCATGCTTTATCATCAGCTGGGGTGAAACTAAACCGGTGTTAAGCGAGAGTAGAGGGACCATTTCCCTGGATTACAGGCGTCAACTTTAATTTCAAAGACCAATGGTGTATCCAGGGAAGGTGCAGGCTTCGCTTGCCACAGATTGGCAGCGGGCTCCTGATAAGGACCCAGTAGCGTTGTTCGCATTCACCACGGGGGCCTATTGATCTCCGAGCCGCTGGTTCATTTCATAAAATACAAGGTAAATGGTGTTAGAGCGGCAGTATGGCTCCCTATTCACCAGGCACACTGCGTCCTGTGCCAAGTTGTCTTGGCTCTGTGCTGTGGCAAACAGGAAACGCACTGCAGGAAGACAGGGTATTTGTCAGGAGTCATTAAGGAAGGAGGTGACAGTTCAAGCTTTTTGCTTTTAGGATTCAGCGCAATGAGCTTTAGAGGAAAGATGCTTTTTCTTTACAACAAAGCCGCATCAGGTTACAACCAAAGTTTAATTCAGAGGATTCTGTCATCTCAGTGCTCTCATTGGTCAAACTAAACCTGAGCTTAGAGCCGAGTTATCTTTCAGCACATCAGTGTAATGCTCACCATCAGAGTGTAAAATTCATATCAACATATTGAGCACTTATTCATACTGAAATGTCTCCCCCCGTTTTTTTTTTTTTCCCAAACCAAATTTATGAAAAGCATAATCACAACATGAGGGCCCCCTTATTTTATTATCAGTGGGTGTTATTATTAGAAAACCATTTCAAATGATATGTCACATGGGAACAAATATCATTTACAAACCACTAATGACTTACAAACACTCCTCTAGCCTCCGGTGCAGAATGACGCCTTCACACAGTGTGTGCTCTGCTCGCCTCTCTACGGGGACATGCAGTGGGATGCTGCACGCTCTCAGAATCAAACGGAATAAACAGGAAGACCTTTTTCTTTCAGCTCGGGCCATACAGTGGCAGTAACACATTAATTCTTAAAAATCAGCCCATTTAAACCTGTCATTACCACGGCCATCTAATGGTTTTTAGGTGTGTGTTTGTTGCAAAAATTCAAATGAGACACTAAAATATGTACATATTCTCTGCAGGGATGGATTAGGTTTTGGATATTAATAATTAAGCAGACATTATTATTATTACACTTTGCATCTTCTGGGTGGATCAAACTCACCTCACTGCTGGACTGCTAATAATGAGTCATCAATAAAACATTCTCATAATGTCAAAAAGACACTTGTGTAGATGCACGGTCTAATTTTACACGGGCTGACTTGGTCATTAGTTCAGTATGGCGTGAATGCCTCGCCATGCAAAACACAGAGGAGGTTACAGAGGTGGCCTGATGTGGCCTGACAGTCAGTGCATCAAGCTGCTCCTTCATTAATGTTAATCATCTTGAAATTGTGAATAACCAAATCAGAGCACCTATATGCAAATATTTAAAGCATTTTACTTTTTAATGGAAAAGGTGTTTTTGTTTCTGGTACTCTCATTTGCATAGTTATTGTGTCTATTGTGTCATGTTTCTTTAACCTCAGACTGGCCTGGATAGTCATCTGTGCTTGGAATGGAACTACAAAAATATAAATAAAGGATATAGCGCACTGACAGGAAGGAAAAACGTATTAAATTGCAGTTAAAACTCCACGTAAAAGTTTCCCTCCTCAGATCAGAAAGCATGCCAGCTGTTGGACTTGAAACCTCCCAAAATCTTCACAGAGCTGTAATGAGAAACTAAGAGAAGCAGAGACCAGAGGGAGAGCGCTGTCTTTATTGCCACCCAGACATAATAACTTAATGCAAATTGTAACTAGTTAAGCACAGCAAAATAATATGATACCATTGTCTGCAGCAGATTGGTATTATAATGTTAGCATGTGCAAATAATCACGTTTTCTCCCTGATACAATTACATTATTTGTTCTGGTTGTATCATACACCAATAAAAGCAAACATCATATTAGGATTCATGGCACTTTTCGCATTGCGTTATCAATATGCAGAAATAATTGTCTGCTGAGAGATTAAATTACATTATTGTGTATCTTTTTCATGCCTAATAAATAATGATGGATGGCTCTTATTTTCATCACCACCTGCAACCATTTTGTCTTCTTCCCCCTGCAAGTTAAAAGTGAGAGAATAAATAAAGAAATAAAAGGGGAGAGCGAAGAACCTGGAGCGATACGAACCCGGAGGTTCTTTTCACTGAGGTTTCATCGTCTGATCAAGGCAGGGAAACTGTAAATATGAAGCAGGTACACACCCTAAAAGTCAACATGCCACTGTTTATTCTTTGATACATCTTTTGGCAAGCACACACTTGAAAATGATGAATAACTCAATGACAAGCTAAAAGCCTTGCAGGGGATTCTCTGTGTATCATGACTTTATAAAATATCGTTCCTTCAAACTGTAGCATAAAGCAGAAGATCTCCAAGACACGCAATCCCATCGAAAACAATATGAGCTTGTTAGTGTCTTCTTTTTCATATATATTTTGTATTTTATTCTGATTCTTAATCGATAGTCTGGGGTGTTTATCTCCATTAGTGACTCCTCTTCTAGTCCCTCTGAGACCATTTCAGCTGTGTACTGTAGCTTCCTATCTAATCTATGTTTTAAATGACACATTATTATATATGTATGTATGTATGTACGTATGTATGTATGTATGTATGCCATATATCAGACTACAGGTATTAAAGGTACACATATCACAAATTATTGAAGTAGCAAATAGTTAAACTAGTTTCTCTAAAATATTCTGTTGAGCTTCGTAGCTAAGTAGCAACTAAGCTACGTAGTTCTTTAGTTATGTCAGTACATCCAAAACAACTACTGAAGATTCATGATAGTTGGATATAGAGTAGTCTGGTTGCCATGTGAGATACTCTTTAACATATTTGTAATCAATCTGTAAACAGGATGTTAAACAGCTGGTAATTTTATACTAATCTGGTCTAAAATATCAATGTAAAATGATCTTGTCTGTAAAATACTGTAGATAACTAGAGATGCTAAAGATATGTCAGACATAGTTAAATACTGTAAGATTATGAAAGAAATAATTCATAAGGATGAAAGGTTCCTATAAATTTGGAAAAATGGGAAATGCAGACAGTTGTGGACAGTTGAGACAATGACACAAAATGATAAAGTAATATATGAAAGTAAAAAATCTGATTCTGATATAATAAGAGCTAAATACCTGCAATGAGATTCTGAATTTGTTTTTGCAAAATAACATTTTGGGAATTTTGGGAAAGAAATTGACTAGCCTGACCCACATCTAAGGGTTAAATATGTCTGAGTTACTGAAATACTTGTGTGGTTTGATCCCCCCCTCTCAGAAATCTCCAGAGTCATCTGAGTCGTTTCCCAGCGTCTCAAATCCATTTCACATCTAAGTCAAGTGAAAAAGATAGTTTATTGTTGTTGTGTGGATTTGTTTTGTGTGAGCTTTTTCTCTCCTCTTTTCTTTTTCTTTTCTCTGTATTGTATTACCCTTATGTTGTATATTTTGTATGAAAATGCTGTTCTCTACTACTCTTGAGGGACTCTGGTTAAATCAGAAACTTCAAACAACAGTCGGAGCTACCAAGGATCATTTCACCATATGTAGCCTATTGACGACAATTTGTGACCATAGAAAATAAAAGAAACACAACATAAAAGAAACAAACAAACAAAAACAAGTAAAAAGAAAAGAAAAATGTTGAACTAGCAAGACCTTTCCAGAAATTCTAGAGAGGATAGTACAAACCACATCACTTCAGATTTATGTTTTTCAAAGTAAACATATATATTTATTTAGCTTATAAATTTTAACATGAAGTAATCATTGGTGGTTGAATTTCACAGTAATGAAATTCATAATTAGGGTCTTTCTTTGCTTTCATACCAGCCTGAGTGAAGTGAACCTTTAACGTTTTGTTTTCTGGTCCTGACAAATCTTGGAGATAAACCCACACGTTCAGCAGCAGCAGTAGCCAGCTGTGTGGCCGCCGCACTCATTTACAATTCACTTTCACTTCTTGCTTTTGCATATAACCCTAATTTTAATCACTTCATTTGCACTTTGTGTGAGATAAGAGAATTGATTATCCACCACTCTTCAGGAGGCTTCATGTTTGACATTCTCTCTTTTTTTTTCTTCCAGTCCACCAATCCTAGCTGTCAATACCTGAAACTCCTGTTACATGAGATGCATTTGTTGGCACGCTGTTATGTGGCGATAAAACAAGGTAAGGACATTATAGTCTCCCCACCAGTTAATTGGCATCAGAGAGAGAAATGCTGTTATAACTTCATAACTTCTTAAGTCATGCCTTGTGCACAGCTAGACGTACAGCGTTGTAAAAATTTACATTTTAATGAAATATTTGAATAAGCACTTGAAATTCACTCTACCAGGTCTCCCGGTTCTAAAACCAACATTTCATGTTTGTGTTTTGAATGGCAGCGTCAGAGAAATTAGCATGCCAGTCATACAGATTAGGAGGGCATCAGTGTAAAGTCACAGGCTTCCTCAATCAAGGTTCACTGCAGGTAAACACTACCCATGACATGTTTAAATGATAGCTTTTTTTTTTCAAAGAAAGGAGGAGAAAAAAACATTAAATTCACAGGGGAGTGAGAGAAAGCCTATATAGGAATCAGAGCAGGAGGGAAGTGAATAGAAATTCAGGCTGTTGCCGATGAAGGCTATCTACGGTTTACACTAATACACTTCTTTTTAGGTAAATCTGTCAGAGAACCACCAAACTATTAGCCTATTTAAATTTCCACATGAGTGGAGATGCTTCTAAATCAAAAAAATAAAATGAAAGCTTGTGTATTGTGTGCAGTTTTATTTAAGAAAGTAGGGATTATGTAGTTGTAGATAATTTTATGACCATTTCAAGTGTTAAATTGTAGGTGGTTTGACAGTTGGATTTGCCATTTCCAGCATTTTGGAAAATACTCTTATTTGTTTTCTTGCCAAGAGTAAGAAGAGATGATTGACACCACTCTGATGTCTGTACACTGAAGATGAAGCTACAACCAGCCGCCCATTAGCTTGGCTTAGCACAAAAACTAGAAAAGGGGGGAAACAGCTAGCCTGGCTCTGTCCAAAGGTAACAAAATCCATCTACCAGGACCTCTAAAGCTCGCTGATTAATACAATGAATGTCAGATTTTCTTATGCTTTGACGGAGCCAAGCTAGCTGTTTCTCCTTGTTTCCAGGCTTTATGCTAAGCTAAGCTAACCATCTGCTGGTGGTACTTTCTCATTTCACATGAGAGTGGTATCAATCTTCTCATCTAACTCTCAGCAAGAAATCAAATAAGCATAAATCCCAAAATGTCAGAAAGCACAAGTGTATTTTACTGCAGTTCCAACAGCAGACATGAAAATGGTATTTTCGAACATAAAACCATTTTTCAGTCTTAAAACATTAGCTCTAACATGGCTAGCACACTGTGTGAAACCAAAGAAATAATCAGTGTCTCGCTTTTGGAGGCCCATTGTTTTTGTTTTTTTTATCTCCTCATCACAGATCTATCATCATTTTTAAAAACCCTCCCAGCAGCAGCTATTTCTCTAGGAGACAAAGTGCGAGAACCAGATGTAATTATTGTAGACGTAATCGTGTTGTTTTGCATCTCTTCAATTATTCAAACCAAACATTTCTTCTAGTAATGCTGAATGCTGGGACATGAGTACAGGTCAGACAGTGAGAGCTGAAGCTGAGTGGAGACCTGCAGTACAGTTCATCACTGGAGTTAGAGCAGGATCAACCTGAGGCTGTATGCTCCACACCTGCTCCACACCAACAGGTTAGAATACTGGATCACTACACTGGAGTCCAGTCTCAACACAGAAACGAGTCTTGTTAAATCGATTTTCACCTCAAAACATAAAATGGGCCGGTTTAAAATTTTTTATCTGTAGAACGTTTTCTATGCACTATCTTTGTCGACTATTCTTGATGTACATTTCTTATGAGCAAAGAATAAAACTGTCTTATTCTACATTTTTTCGTATTGTCAACAACAGTAATTTTAATCAATAATGTTTTAGTCTGTCTCTCAGCACTTTCTGACCTTCTGACCCTTACTATGGCACTCAGACTCAAGCCCAATGGTTCCTACCAAAGACATAAATCTAATAGCTCACACATAGATAGTTTAATTTTTAAAACAGGCTCTGCAATTTTGTTAATAAGCTGAGTGCTGTAGTTTTAACTTTGCTCAAACAAAAGGAAATAGTGCATTTGTCAGGGACTATTTAGGTACTATTAGCACACATTTGGTGTTCTTGGTGCTGTTGGTGTAGGTGATTGAGTCAAAATAAACTACAGTGTGTGTTAATGGCAATGAAGGAACATGTCATCCAGTGCAACAGTGTCGCATTCATTTCATTTCCTCACTGTAGCCTCCACTCTGCCGTGAAGACATAGTGCTGCTCAGAGGGCGTATTATAACCATTTGTATTATAAAGACAACAATGGTTGAAGCTCTGTCAAGTGACAATCACCACCACCCGCTCCCGGCAAGAAACAATGTTTGACAGCAGAGAAAACTTACAAAGTATTGATTTTGAATTTGTAAAGGAATGATAATTTTTAGGCTTGACTTGGCATTTAATCTGATATCTGTTTTGAACTTAACTGAACTGGGAACTGACACAAGTGGTTATGAAGTGTCGTCAATGAAATTATCACGGTTACTAAGCTAACAGTACATGTCAACAGATGCATCTCCATGACAACTGCACTGACTCTGTTGATGAAGATTGTATGATATAGTTAAAAACTCCAGAAAAAGTTGGTAAGTGTGTTCCCTAAATAATCAAATGAAAGACAAAACAGGGAAACTTTAAACTGAAAATGTTGTTTTCAGAGAACAAAAGTCAACACGCTTCACAGCTGAGTTTCAAAGGGAAGAAACTCAGGGATATGGGTTGCTATAACAACATGAGCGAGCAGGTCTTTAACCAACGTTGCATCCAGATTCAGTTCCCATCGCAGCACCTGCATTATATTGTAGTCGTCTTCAGTTAGTGAACCCATCAGTGGATCCAACAGCTCCCCCACCCTTAACCCTCTGTTACCAAGAGAAGACGACATCTGAGCATCTCAGCTATTTACTCAATGAGCGTAATTACCATTGGCTACTCACACAGGGCCTGCTAACTGATGTGATAAGTACCTTTATACTTTCATCTTCCTTTAGTTCCCTTTTTAATTGCTTGGACTCTCTTTGAAACCTAGCTGTGCCTTCTAATAAAGAAGAAAGCGAGCCCAGCTGTGAATTACTGATTGTTGTGTTGGAGCTGGAGCTGGTAGTGATACAGGCCTTGCGGTATTGTTGTGTATGCGTGAGTGTAAGCGTGTGTGTGTGTGTAGGGGTGGGGGGCAGTGAGGCATGCCTTTTGAACAGCAGGTGGTAATTGAAACAAAACAAGGGCTGATTAGGGAAGCGTCTGGCAACTCATGATCCAAACAGCGAGCTGCCGAGGAGCCCAAACACAAGAGCCCTGGAATAAAGTGGTCATCATCTAATTAACAGAACACATTTTAATTACTGAGTAAACCAAGCAGTGCAGTGTGTCAATTTAACTGATGTGGTAAGTGCCAGTTTACAATATCAGAAACAGACAAATAATTGGAATCTAATTACAAGCAGGTCTATTGCACACCAGCGCCTACAGCCCGTCTTAATAAACAAATTTTTACATCAAACCATGAATAACAAACACTGCAGGACAGCTAATTGCCTTGCTGCAATGTTGGGAGTTTGCCAGCTTTGACTATTTGACTGAAGCTCTTGTGTGAATGGGTGAGGCTGTGCCACACTTTAATTAGAATAAAGTGAACAGCAGCTATCCACGTTTGTTTTTGCATTCTTACAGAGCTAAATAATACGACTGTGGGCTGCTCGGTGTCTGTGGGGCAGGACAGAGCAACAACAGAGCATCTGTTTGGGGTTAAACAGCAACATTCTTGACTGTGGAAGAAAATGATTAGTGATCTGTCAGTGAAGTTAAAGGGTCAGTTCAACCAGTTTACAAAAAGAACATGTTTTCTTGCTTACCTCTAGTTTTGGTTTTATTGCCTGTATGTGGTTCTCACAGCATTGAAAAATGATCCTGTTTCAAGAAGTTTATCTGCTAGGAAAAGAACAAAAAGTGGATTATGAATTAAAATACTAAAGTGAGTGAGTCAAAATGGCAATGTAAGTTCAGCATCAAACTTGATTCCTTACTCAGGTAGAGCTGTCTCCAGAGGTGGAAAGTAACACAATGTTAGCTCTTATATCTATCATGTATTTTCTTCTACTGAAGTTAGCATGCTAAGCTTGCCCCAGTGCATCTTGTCTCTTTCCAATAGCGTCTCACTGTAGCCTCTAATCTGCCCTGAAAACGTAGCACTGCTCAGAGGATGTACAGTATTACAACCTCTTGTCTTGTAAATGCACCAATGGCCCAAGCTCTTGTCAAGCGACAATCACCACCACCTGCTCATGGCAAGAAACCATGTTTGGCGGCAGAGAAAACTTACAAATAGCCCCTTTAACTTACCATGGGTATTTCTTTTTCTTCAGGGTTTCTTTTATGATCTTCCAAAGCATCTTGGTCAACATCTCAGATTTGTTTGGTCTGGTGTTGTGCTCAATGACAGCCCAGTTTTCCTGGTTGGAGAAAAGAAATCAACTAATGACAGGTCTGTAGTCATTATGAGAATGGGAATTCATCTTCCTACACATCTAGCTAGATACATCACTGGAAATTTGCAACAGAAACATGAACACAGATGAAGTCAATGCAGTTGCGCAGTCAAATTACAGAAATAGCGACTCTAGTCTTAGAGTATTTCTTTAATTAAGGTTCAAAACATTGAGCTAACTGTTCCTAGCAACACTTCTTAAAGAACACACTGTCAACAGGTTTTGATTGGGACCATTCATTTCTTTGGTAGAAAGTCATTCAAAGGAACAAATAACAAACACATGACAGTGAGGTCTGTGGATTAATTGTTTCTGGATAAAGATAGAGCTGTTGATTTTTTAATACTTTGAGCACCACATATAAAGTCCACTGACTTGAAGCTCAGGTCGGGCTGATTGATACATAAAGTACTGATCCCGAAAACATTTTCTTGCAACTTTTCTCACTGCATGCACTTTATGTTTCTCTACTGTTGATATGTGCATGCAATTTGTTTATTCAGATAATTCGGTGAAGTAAAACATGCGACTATTTCAGTGCTCGCTCGCAGGCAGGCATCAAATAAAGAAGCGGAAAGCTGCACGCTCGTAACGCAAAAGCAGTCTTTTGTTTCAATTTGTACTGCTCAACATTTGGGCACATTGCTTTCAGCCAGTCTTTAGAACTTGAAATGAAAGAGCACATCAAATTTATGAGAATTTCAGAGAATTCCCACAATAAACATGTTTTTTATTCAGGATGCTTCATGTTTGGCAGATTTGTGAGTGAAGGAAATGCATTTAGATGCATGCAAATGATGTCTTGATCATAAATAAAGTCTCTTCCTGTGTGATACCACATTAGTTTCTTTTAGGTAAAAAAGTATTGGTATAGATATCAATATTGATGATTCTGGCTGTGGTATAACTTGGTATTGCAAGGTATTGTATGTTTTATTTGAACCAACCTGCACAGCTATTAGAGGAATTAAAACCATACTTAAACTGTAGTTTGTTGCATTTAAGGGTCTATATTTAGTGGATGTAAATGTGAAAATTATTCACAAAGTCTAAAATTTTGTCCAGTTAGACTGAATTTATGTATTGAAGGCGAGTATTGGCTGATCATGTCACTGTGTCAATATATCTACAGACCCACTGTTCCCATAATATTTCATCCAACTTTATGGACTATAATAATATCATATGTTAGTGCCTCTCTGAAAGTTACTGTGCAGTTAATTTATGCGAATGCTTCTGTTAATGGCTGATTTTTAAACTACACAAACACCTTCCATTACTGTGTGTTCCCTCTAACTTTATGTTATCTGATCCAGTTTGTGATCAGTGTCATGACAACACGGACACACGTGAAGCCTGAGTATCCTGTGAAATACTGCCAACAGAAAGATTGCTTGTGATTTTATATCGTTTCCATTAAATCTTGTCTTTCAAAGGCCTTAATTAATAATACACTTGACATTTATGTTTTCCTGCAATAAGCTAAGCAAGAAACGATTTATGTCACCTAAAGCTTTTTAACAAATCAATGCAACTATTTGTAATTGCTTGTTTCACAAGATTAAAAGTGCTTAGACTTGATCTTTGTCTCCTGTTTAGTGGCCAACATGACCTGTGCCTCTGTCGTAAAAACACAAGTCCTGGTCATCAGCATTAGCTCCTGTCACCAAATCCATATCGCTATTATTTCTGGAATTTTAATGGTGTTACAATTTATAGCTTATCAAATGCAGTTACCTAAATTGCTGTTAGGGAAAGACAGTTTAACTGTCTCTTTTTAATTACGATATAATTTAATGTTGAGGCTGAGATGGGAGTCCTGCAGCAGATGACAAACACAGGTCTGTGTTAAACTGTTCTGCAGGTAGAAATATCTGGTATATCCTACAGTGTGAGTTTGTATCAGTGAGAAACTTTTGACACATTAACAGCCAAACAAACAGGCTGCATTCGGTATTAAGAAGCTGCAGAAAGTGCATCTTTCATGTGCAAGTCAAACTTTAGATGTGGACTTAATTCTGCATTAAGAGTTGATACAATAAAAAAATGCAGCTCACTGTATGAAACAGATGCAATGAGAGACTTGAGGAAACGATCTGAACAACCAGCATTTTATTGCATGTTTAGAATGCTCACGTCAGTCATCGCCACTGACAACAAGAGAGTGGTCTGCATCAGACAGACAAGGAATGATGAGGAGGTTACAGACTGATGGAAATGATGAGCAATAATATTTCTCTATAAAAAAACAGGAAAAAAAGAAAGTACAGAGTACATCTTCAAAGAAAAAAAAGAAAGAAAGAGAAAGAAAGACAAGCTGCTGCAGGATGAGAGCACCGTGACAGCTCTTCGGCTGCCTCCCCCTACCCCCTCTTCTTTCCCTCCCTCCCCCCTCCATGTAGAAAAAAAAAACAAAGTGTGATGTGAGAGAGGGAGAAAGAGGAAAGAGGGGGACGGAATGACAGCGGGCTGGATGGTTAGTGATGGATGAAACAATGGCGTCTTAGCTCGGGTGCCAGTGTGTGTGTGTGTGTGTGTGATGTTGTGGGGGATCTGATGCCACACGGCCGCAGTTTGCAGGACGTTACACCTTCGACCTGCCTGCTGTGCTTGGTTTGACTCATTTACAATGACCCTTGAGATAAAAATATAAATATCTTGATGCCAAACAAAATGTTTGTGTTTTTACCTACGTGAAGTGGATGAGAAGGACACATCTCTGATGCGCGAGTGAAATGAATTTCTCAAACAAAAAAAAAGGAAAAAAAAAAAGACAGCATTTAACAATATTCTTTACATCTTGGCACTGCATATTTTTCTTCTTTTTCCTATTAATTTCATATAAAATATCATTAGATTGATACACCCTTATATTATTACTGACCACTTAAACCATACCCCCACCCCCACCACCCCAATCTCTGTGACCCTGGGATTAGTCATGCAAGATATTTCCATCTTGTAGAGGAAATATACCTGTCTGCCCTTTTCTCAGAGCAGTAATCTTTAACATACAGCCACAGAAGGCAGTGGTTGGACCATCAAAAGGAAGTATCAAAAACAGCTTAACACAAAGAGGGAAAAAAATCTGTACAAAATGCTTAGGTCAATGATAACAGAGAAAAGTCTGTTTTCTATATTACAGTTTAAAATCCAAAATCGGGGATAATCTCCCCCCCAGCCTGCCCCTGCCCAGCTCACCCAGATGTCTGTGAGGATGATGTGATTTTTTTTTTCTTTTTTTTTTTTTAAAGCAAGGATTACTAAGTAAAATACATTTGCAGCACAGTTTGCTATTCCAATACATACAGCAGTTTTTCTCATAGCTATTTCATAGTTAATACAAAGCAGTGGCGATAAAGCAAACATCATAACACAAATGTATTTTTTGATCTTAAAAAAAAAAACAAAAAAAAAACAATAGAGAGAGAGAGAGGACAGGAAAAGACAAAGGCTATACTGACATGTATGTACAACCTAATATTGGAACGCCCTTAAAACAACCCATCAGAGAACAGACAGGATGAATGTGCCACACACAGCTGGGTGATATCTCCATGAACAAAAGGCCTGAGGTTTGGATTGGTTTTGGCAAAAAGGATGAAACCTTTAAGATAAACAAGCTCTAATTTTCTCATTTTTCTTTTTTTTTTTTTTGTACTTTTTTCTCTCTACAGTATCAGACTACACATGCAAGACATACAACTAAGTGCAACTGAGTGAAATGTTTGTTTATTTCTCTTCTCATTTAATTGAATCATTCCCTATAGGTTTGAAATGAGGTATGCGTACTAACGGTTTTCTCATGCTGTTATCTTTAGTAATGTCAAGCTACACATGCTGAGAATGTTCTAATCTAACCAGCGCTTTTCCCTCCTTTTTGAATACCAAACAAACCAGCCAGATGACTGGGGGTTTGTGGATGAGCTTGGCTCTGTTCTCACGATCCTAGCCCCGGCTGTAACTGACCCATCCCACAGCTGCCTGGATATTAAATACATCTTCTGGAAACCACAGATTGCCCTTTTTCCTTTTTAGTTAATGAGCGGTGAACTTAAAAAAAAAAAAATAATAACAATAACAATAACTGCCATAAAGTACCTTGTACCCAGCTTATTAGTTGACAGGAGTGTTTTTTAATATAAAAAGTAATAAGTTGACAGAAACTAAACACAATCATAAAGTCTTGCCAATCTTAACAAAGACACTAAAACCCCTAACAAGTGGCATACAATCATTTCAAAGCATACAAAAGTTAAGGAATAAAAGAAGAGACACATTGAATCATTGTGTGGTCCAGTTGAAGTATAGAATCCATTTCACATTGTTCTCTGCAAAGCTTTTCCCATTTACCAGTATATTTTTCCTCATCAGCTTTCTCTACATACCCTTTATGTTGCACACAAATCTGTTCCTGACCAAAAAAGCTCCCTTTTCAACTCACTGGCCCAAAGACGAAAAAAAAAAAAAAAAAAAAAAAAAGTTTCCCTAATTTGGTCATCATGTAGTCAGACTGTCAGCGCCTCCCATTCAGATTTGGTCACTGCAAAAAATTACTGCAGCTGTCCTGTTCAAGACACCCCCCCTTTGGTTTTTTTTTTTTTTTAATTATAAAAATGAATGAAAACACCAGTTTGAGGAGCATTTCCCTCGATTCAGTCTGCCACCGGCCCGACCGCAGCTGCTGAGATCGTCCAATGGGAGAGAATGGAGGAGAGATATTTGGCCTTATCAGCTATTGCATGGAACACACAACATTGACTTTGTAGTTTATCTTTGGTAGTCACAGAACAAGATATTAAAACACATTAACAACTTAAAAAAAAAGCCAAATAAAACATAAAATAATAATAATAATAATAATGATAATAAATAAAACAAATTAAAAGTGGTTGATTGCAGTCTTGAAATTCATGGTCTCTTTAAAATTTAGCTCTATCAAGGCTGGAATTTTTTTGTCGCTGCGTCACAAAACCACATGTGGATTTCACTCAGTTCAATGTTGTGGACTACAACTATTGGCTTTTTGGGTGACACTGAACAACGAGGCATCCACATCCCCTACATGGCATATACTGTACGTCTGGGCCCCTTTCTGATGGCTGTCAAATGCTGGAATGTGCAATGTTTAGGTCTTATTGCAAAGTCTTGGGATTTTGTTCCCTTGGAGGAAAGAAAATGAGCATTTCATCTGGTGTGCAATTATTAACACTCACTAAAAAACTTAAAACTGGTCATGCGTGTGATACAAATAAAACTACAGGGAATGCACGTTTATCTTTCAAGCTCTGAATGAAATTACAGCGTGGAAAGCAGACACGTTTGATTAACAATGACAGTTGTGTTCAGGAATCACAATTAGTTGGTCTAAATCATTATCTCGCCGGTGCACACCTGACATTTTCATTTTGCTTTAAAAAACCTGGAGCTTGTAAGTGATCAGAAATTCTGTTGCAGCTAAGCATGCTCTGCCGTGAGGGGCTGTTTTAAAGTATAATTTCATAAGGATAAACCATAACCTGCATGATTTCTCTGTCATTCATTCGCATCTTAAATTAAGCTTCATTGATGCGTGGAGAGAGCCTTCATTATGAGTAGTGCATTGCCAATGGACTTCATGAGGGAGGTGGTGAGGGGTGGGCTACACCTCAGAGTGGTGGTGACTTTTTTTTTTTCTTTTTTCTCTTCTTTTCTTATGCTGGGAAGATTGTGGAATAAATGACAGAAAAATACTGCTCGGTATCTGACATTCTGCTTCATGTGTGTGTGTTTAAAAGAACAACATGAAAGGAAATCATAAACATTCATCATCAAGTGCTGACCACACAGAATCTCCACAGCATGGGCATGAGGTCTGATCAGTTTAAAGAAATTAAAAAAAAAAGAAAAAAAAAGATGCAACATCAAGAACAGCATTGAATGATGGAAAAGACACATTATGTTGATATTTTAGAACCTCTCACCCCCCAAACAAAAAATACACCCAAATAAAAACATCCCTCCCACCCTAGATGGAATCAAACCAATCAGAAGTGTTGAAGGCAGTGACAATGAACAGAAGTCTGCACTCGTTCTCCCTTACACCCAGACACACACACCCAGACACACACACACACACACACACACACACACACACACACACACACACACACACACAGACACACACACGCAAGCACGGTGTAAATTAAATGTCAGTCATTCTCTCTCTCTTCAGTTTGTGGTTAGATGTGTGTGTCTGTGACAGAGAGAGGGAGAGAAAAAGAAAGAGAGAGAGGGAGTGGGGGTGGGTGGGGGAGAGACACAACCCCTCCTGCAGTCCGCAGAGTGCAGTACGTCCTGGCTGCACGGCGAGGGTCTCCCAGAGTCTGACCGCGAGCACGTCGCCCCCGTACCAAACAAGTCCGTCCGACACATGAGTAGAAATGAAGTTTTCACTTTTTAAGCTTTACTTAAATCAAAAGTAGAAAGGAATCAGAAAAGAGGACCCTCACGTCGGGTGTATTTCTGTGTTGTTTGTGTGTGTTTTTGCTATGTATTGTAATGGCACTAAAAAGTTAACTTGGAGACATTTGAGAGCTGTCATCAGTGGCTGAGACTGCAGTTCAGTGTTTGTTATCTGCGGAGCGCTTCTCGTCTCCCAGATGACCCAGACTGCCTCTGCCTCTGAGGCTGGGGAGGGCTGGCGCTAACCCTTACAGCATGTCGTCGTGGCCCTGGTCGTCGTCGTAATCTCTGTGGTGATCGAAATCCGGACTGTGATTGGCGGTCGTTACCAGGGAGAGGGGCCCTTCATGGTCTTCGGGGTCCAGTGGTTCCTCCTTAACGCTGATGTGATGCCTGGAGGAGGAGAAGAGAGTGAAAATGTAGCTCCACTTCTGCCATCCTTAACTTTCTTACATCCTTTTTTTTTTTTTTTTTTTTTTTATAACCTCTCACACAGGCAGCCACAAAGTGATACAGACCTGTGCTGATTCTGTTTATAGAGAAGGAAACAGGGGAACAAAAACAAATGTCTGGCTACAGTGAGACTGTGAGTGGGGGCCTCAGTGGTGCTGATGATAATTTCAGCTTTCTTTTGAGCTATTCCAATCCCGGCAAAGCTGCAGGCTTTTTATTTTCATGGCAACCGACAACAGGGTATTCACTTAGAATTGATAAATGAGGAAGATTAACAACGTGAGACGAGGAGAGGAGAGAATGGACTCTGCGGAGCGAGTGGGCTGCCGTTGTCAGCCTCCTGGTGGCGGAGGATCAGCGGCGCGCTGTGTGTTCCCCTTCCTGCTCGTTAACATGCACAACCTGCGAGGCGGGTCTCCAGAGGACGACCCCGAGCCGGCTTCTATCATTAATCAACTTCAAGCAAACACAGCGACCAGACACCGCCATACATGCTTTAAACTCCAGAATTAATGCATATTTTCAACCAAGTGTCAATAAGGGAAGAAAAGCGCTGGCAGGAAAGGCGCGCGAGGAGAGCAGCAGCGGCGCACTCGGCACAACACTGTGATAAGAAACAGAGCCCTTATGAGAATAATAACGCTGTCACTTGTAAACAAGGCAAAAAACATGAGCCCCCCCCCCACAGCTTACAGCCTGGGCAAAAGAGCCACTAAAGAGATGAGATCTGCCAAATTTCTCATTACAGAAACAGAGCAGGAATGAAGCGCAGGGGGAGAGGAGGCCTGGCTGTGGCAGAGGAAAAAAAACAAAAAAACATTATGAGCAGCTGCAGGGGACTTGCTGCTCTAACCTGCGGTGCCAGGCTGCTGTAGTGGAGGTAGAGCGGTGTCAGGATGAGGCACCGGGCTCATTTACTACAACAACAAGGGACAACTGGCACATTCTTCATCACCAAAGCACACATTTGATTTATTCACACCAGGACGTCTTGTGTAATTTGCAACTATTGTGATGGAGACGCTTGTATGCTAATGAGCTGACATATTTTGGTGTAAATTATAAAAAGGGGAAAAAGTAAAGTCAGCTTTTCTATCATTTTCACATCAAAGTAACTCCACAAGTGCCGTAGCCTCAGGTCTGACTCTGTGGCTGCGGGGCAGACATGAAATTGTTATTATTATGCTATTGAACTGCATGCTGATTCTACACTTTGCTTATAATTAGACTTCTCTGGATACCTGACTCTCGTCTGGCTGTTTAACAGAAACAGACTCTGGTTTCTTCGCTGTGTTAAAAAGCTGTGTCTTGTCAAGCGGCAGCACATGTGGAAAACACATGTTGTCGCACAGTTAACTGTGGTGATGAACTTGTATTAGCTACAGTGTGAGCCAAAGTATCAAAGAGGAACAGGGGTGTTTTTGCATATGTTAGTTTAAGACTCATTCCCTGAGTGTGAGGACACTTGCACTGATGGGGACACTGTATATAACCTTTAATGCTCAATCTGAAGGAATGAAACGGTGGGTATGTTTTGTTAATAAGAGAATAAAGTTCTTTAAAAGCAAAAGAAAACAGTTTTAACTCATTTTGTACTTGCATAAAGCTTATAGACATAATTATGGAGAAAGAGTTAGTGAGCTCTATCAGCCTAAAGATAGAAGCAGAGGGGCAGAGGGAGAAGCAGGCTGCCTTCAGGCCAGCACACCCATCCTGTCTCTGCCTTTCCTGTTCCACAGCCACGCTCAGAGCTATGTTCACAGTGATTAGGGATGGCACTTTCCTCCATTTGGCCAGGAGCTCATTACTGCACCTTTTTTTTTTTTTTTTGTTTTCAGGCAGAATTTCCCCCAAGCTCAGACATTTCAGGAGGCCATCCCCGAGTCTACGCGCGCTGCACATCGGTGGTCTGCCCCCACATCTGGAAACGATGCAGAGTGCGCCGTATTATTTTAGGCTTCAAACAACTTAGCAGACACTCCTATACAACAAGTGAACGGGGAGCTGCGGTTTCCAGGCCGACCGCAACTTTCCTACATGAGAATCTTGGATGATGTCCTCCAGACTAATTATGCTTTTGTGTTGTTTTTCTTTCAGCGGCTCAGAGGCGTTTCTGAATGTGTTGCAGCTCATGTTGCACCGTGTCGGAGCCAGCAGCTCTGTCACTCTGCGTTTTGGCATTTTATAAATATTTTAACAAATTGGAATGCTGATTATGGCGAGACCGAGACAGACAGCAGGACACATAAAGGAGAGTTCATAAACTCGCTGTTAAAATAACAGAGGGGCTCCGGTCTTTTCTTCCCGAACGGTCTGATGATGGAAGCTTCGAAAAGGTGGAGTTTCCTTTTCTGCAGGGAGGCCAGCCGCAGCTCTGGCCATGACCCCACACACCACACCAATATCATCCCTCTTCATTTTATTTATTGTCCTCTCTGGCATTGTTTCTATTTCATCTGATGCCATGCATTAGGTAATTTTAGTGCGTTTTGGGTGGGCGCTGTCTACATCTATTTAGAGTGTTACTGTCTCAGTGGAGTTGAAACTCTTTCCTTTTATTCTCTTTTCTTACACAGACTGTGTTGGAGATAGAAAGCGTGTGTGCCACTCACATAGCTGGCAGGGGCGAGCGTCCTGGGCTGCTGTCACTGCCGTTGCTGTTTCCATGGTCCATTGCTCCATTCATCTCCTCACGGATGGCGTTAGCCAGGGAGTTGAGGGTGGGACTTCCAATGGAAGCAGTAGTGTATAGAGGTATGTTGTTTTCTGCCATTGAAGCCTGAAAAGCGAAGCCCAAAGCATTAAATGTGAAACGGAAGAGAGTTGTCAGCACTTTCTCAGTTGCCCATCACTCTTTTCATACCAGTACATCCCCTCAAAACAACGACTGGGTGACTGCGCTTATGAGACGGACAGAGACTTTTATTTTTTTCTCTTTGGAAGTTGGGAGTGAGGCAGCTACAGGATGAAGTCACATTTTATTTTTACCTGGAAGGCAGCAGAGAGGGTGGGACCATAGCCCAAGCTGGTCTGGATGTTCTTCACTAAGGCTGGACTTCTGCAAACAGAGAAATTGAATTACAACCACAGACTCGTGTCTCACCTAGCATGCATTCCTCGGCTACAGTATCTTATTTCATAAAAAGAAATCAATGCACTTTGTATAAGAACTAAATACATTTACTGGTGTAGTAATGTGGAGATTAAGGCAATAGTTCTGAGATGTTCAATCACTTGACAATACCACACAACTATCACCACTTTCATGGGAAGAAGGACTAAGCTGATGGAGGTAGATCTTGTGAAAGCATGACGGATGGCGAGCTAAACACAAAAAGCATAATGGCAACACTGGTGGGGAGCATGCAGGTGAGGTTGGGGGGGCCTCAGGGGGTTTTGCAGGGCAGGAGGAAGTGCTTACTGTACGAGCAGCTCATCAAAGTTCTCATCAGTGGCGTATTTCCGAGGGCGGCCTCGCTGTATGTGGCGGCCGCGCTTAAACTCGTCATCATCAACAGTCCAAAAGGACCCAAACTCATCCTCTACTCTCACAAAGCACTTATGCAGGGAAAGGTTGGTGCGAATGGCACCCTGGGAAAGCAAAGCAGCAGGGGGGGGGGGGGGGGGGGGGGCAGATGCAGATGCAGTGATCGACAGGAGAGACAGAGGACGGACACACAGACAGACAGACGACAGACAGACGAGGGGAGAGGGTGAGGATCAAAATGAAAATAAGCCACTGTGGGTTATGAAGCATCACCAAAAGGCTTCTGAAAGCATGAAGGGGAGGCACGCCAAAGCAAGCGGGGACTTTGGACGTTATGGCAGACAGACAATGAGATGGAGCAGCAGCAGCAGCAGCAGCAGCAGCCTCTTCCCATCAGTCAACGGTGAGACAGACGCTAGTCGAAGCTCAAAAGGCCGAACCTACCCACTGATCTTTTGAGGCCGTCTCTTTTGGAACTCTATTTCGTCGACTGTCCACACAGCCCCTTTTACGTTTTCTACTCGCACAAAACACTTGTGAAGACTAAGATTATGCCGGACTGCATTCTGCAGTTGGTGCAAAGACAAAGAGAGAAGAAAAAGGTTGCTATCAGTACAGTAAACATGTCTACATGGGAAGAATTTCATTTCAAAGAAGAAATATTTTGACAGGCACTGGAAGAAACCTGAATGAAAACAATAAATAAACCAGAATGTTATTGGCAGTAAATGGTCCTTGAGTTTCAAATGACTTAAACAACACGTAAATATTTACTGGTCTCCATGACAATGGAGTTAAGTGACATACTTTTTTCTTATCATTCAGACAGTCTGAACAGTGTGAGATGCTATAAACTTTACATTTTATTCCTGATATTTTTTTTTTAAGTCCACTCCAGATCATTTAGGTATGAAAGTAGACCTGCATACATCTTCCCCATTTTATTCCAAGAGCTATACTGAGCGCATGTGTATACAGTAAGTGTGTGTGTGTGTGTGTGTGTGTGTGTGTGTGTGTGTGTGTGTGTGTGTGTGTGTGTGTGTGTGTGTGGGGGTTTCATCTCACAGATCAGCTAAGGTTTAGAAGGGGCTTTCATCACTGTCTTTCCCATTAAAATCTCACTTTCTCTGACTCGAGTCATTTCGTTTTTAAGGCTAATGTTTTGTTTTCATTTTGTGCATGCATGCGTGTTTGTGTGTGTGTGTGTGTGTGTGTTTGTGGCCTGGTAGAAAACAGAGTGTTCCCTTCTGAAGTGAGTGTGAGGGACTCAGCCAGGAGTCACTGGCAGAGCACTGCTATGTTAAACTAATGCCACCCACCCTTTCTATTTCGTTCTCTTCTTTACAAGAATGCACATATGCTTGGTTTCTCTGTGTGGTTCGTGTGTTTGTTTAAAGGGTGGTTCATTTGGACAGAATAAGTGGGGGATTGTTATGTATTTGTGTAAAGGTTCATTTCTGAAGGTATTATGCCTGGCTATCATTTAATTCTGCCTAACATCAACACAATGTCTCCTTCTTCTCTGGTGCTGGTCTGAAAGAGTCAGGAGGAACAGCAGAATTACCTTCCACGTTGCTGCGTTGCGCCTAAAATATGCAAACATTCGTGTGAACCAGTTGTAGATTTCGTTTAGTGTTAGCTGCTTTTCTGGAGATTCGAGGATCGCCTGGATGAGGAACAGTGACAGAAACAAACATTTACAATTTTGCTTCCTTCACAAAATGATCAATAATTCACCAGAGGCATGCGGGTTTGTGTGTTCTCTTGAGGAAAACACAGACAACAGCTAAGAAACTGTCTATGTAAAAAGTGCACTGTGTTTATAGAAGTCTTCTGCACTTTCTATTCAAAAAACGGCAGATTTGAATATATTTCCTTTTGTGGGTGTAAATGAAGGGCAAGCGAAAACATTTCTCAGGCAGATTACAGGGCAGCAATTATGGCCGGCTCAGATTAATTCCTGAGATCCCAGATTACTACGGCCGAGCGATAATTGACTGGCCATCTTAAAACAGGTTCATCCCTACTGTTGTGTGAAATGAATTTGGTAATAATCACAGCCACTGAAATGCTTAATCAAATGCAATTGTCATATGTGGCTGTTTTTTGAATCCCGTACGCATTCTTGCACTCATTTGAAGACGGTTAATCTGCCCCTCAGTTTAAATTGTGTTCAAAAATTTTAACAAGAAGCGAAGAGAGAGAGAGAGAGAGAGAGAGAGAGGGAGAGAGAGAGAGAGAGAGAGAGAAAACGGACAAAAAGTAGTTTGTGACCTTCTGAAAAGCAGAATGTGCAGCAGCTGTATCTCTGCCGGCTACTTTCGAAATCAAATAGATTAAAAGTTCAAGCAGAGTCCTTACCTGTCTTATTAGTGAGGCGTACGTGAATGGCGGTCTAACATCTGCATTCATGTAAAACTCTTTGTTCTGACTGATATCTGCACACAGGAAACAAACACACACTGTGTCAACATGGAATAAAATGATCAGGTGTCAACACCAATGTCCAATTAGCATGATTACGTGGCTGTGTGTGTATATACAGATGCAGCATGTGTGGTTATGTGGTTATAATGCAGGACAGATGAGTGTGACTGTGTGTGTGCATCCTGCAGTACCTGGAGAGATGGGCATGTTGTACTTTTCAGAGTAGCGCCGTCGCATGGGGCCCACGCTGTGGAGGCTGTTGGCTGTGATGACGGAGTGGGTCTGGGATAGCGGTGTGAGGGGTGCTGTCGGTGTGGTGGGGGTCTGGGGCAGGCTCAGAGGAGGAGAGGCCTCTGGGGCCGACTTAGACAATGTGACGTTGGACACCAAGTTGAGCTGAGGAGAGGAAGTCAGACCAGGGCCGAACAAACAGAGACACACAGACAGACAGGAGCTCAGTTAGTCCGCTAATTACCCCTGTGTCTCAGACACCTCATTGACTATGCATATCTCTTCTCTAATTGCAGGCGGGACCTGAGATGATCCGTGAACGTTTGCTAAATGTTTGGAAAACAACCCTGGAGCCCCACTCTCCACCTCCTCCATTCTTCACACTCCTCCCTCCCTCCCTCCCTCCCTCTTGCTGCCGTGTCAGGCCCGTTCCCAGCTTTCTGTTTCGCCGCCTTTGTTTAATCTTTTGTCCCGTTTGGACAACACCCCCCCCACCTTATCATCCCCCCACTGTGGCTCTGCAGCGTGGTAACCGGTGAGGGTTGAGTAGTGAAGGGAAGATGGGCGGCCCGAACAGCTCTGAAAAATGACAGTGTGATTCTCACCAACCGCTGAGCAGCCCTGCTAATAAGGCAGCCAGAGGAAGAAGCCAATCTGGGCTAATTACAAGCTGAAATTTTATAATGAGGACTCTAATTAGGAGCTGCTTACAGAGGTGATCTGATGATTAACTACTGTATATGACTGACCTCCATCATCAGGGCCATGATGGCCGCAGTAAAGATGGCATTTTCATGGACAGCGGTGTGCAGAGAATATTTGGTTTCACCACTGAGGCCTGTGTGTGTGGATGGGATGGGTGGGCTGAGGAGAAGGAGGGATTTAAGTAATAATGGCTACAAGGTAAACTAATTATGGCAAGTGCTCCAAAGGTATAGCATGGCTTCCAGCAGCTGTGGCGGCTCCGAGCCAAGTGCCAAGCCTCCATACTGAAGCAGCAGTCAAGTGGAAAATTTTAGCCTGACCCCCTGCTCCAGCTATTAATTGGCAGGAAAACTAATGACACATATACATATTCCCACAAAATTGTTCTAATTGCTAATTTGCCGAAGGAGGCCAGTTTCCAAATTAAACATGACTTCAGACTGTGAGAAAAAGAAATGGGGGAAAAAAAAAAAAAAAAAAAAAAAAAAAAAAAAAAAACAGAGAGAGAGAAATAAAGAGCTGGAGAAGGGGAGGACGCGTCTCATCGCTGACATCAGTTGTTGGTTACGAGGGATCAGATGTCTAATTTCTGCTGATAATGGCGGGAAGGTGATGGTGGTTTTTAACATCTGACTCTACACAAAAATGCAGGACTACCAAATTACCTCTCATCACCAACAGGTATAATAAAGACATCTAAGATTGACACGTCCATTATTTTATTTTATTTTATTTTACACATATTCTTATTGTATTAAAAAAAAGAGACATTCATCGATTATTATGCTGTAAACCGCTCCGCTTTGTGTTTTCTGACTCTCCCATTTTAACAGACATGTGTCCAAGTCCTCACAATGTCTATTTATGTCTTGGAGGCTGAACTCTGCCTTTTTGGCCGAGTCTGCCCAAATAATTTGGATTATTGCTGGGATGCACAAGTGCACACTACATCCTCACCAACAGTAGCAGCAGAAGATGTGTTATTCTAAATCATGAACAAAATAAATCACACTTGGGTTTGCGTGTTTCTGACACAATGCTATCAATAGAATGGGGCTGTGGTGTTGACTTCTCTTCCTGTGGATTAGCAGGCTTTGTTTCATGTTTCATCCATATTCCCTGGCCATAAACACAGAGAGGCTTCAACAATAGGCCAGACAGGCTGGTAATAGCCTTGCCTTTGTTTGCCTCACCATTTGGGCTCACTCCAGTGCCTAGACAAAATGAGACTTCAGACTGAAATTAATTAAATGGTAATTGGTGATCTAATTATACTGGCTTTGACTCGGCAAGCTGCTAAAGAAAATAAACAAAAAGTCCCTCCTTAATTATGTATGGCGTAAAAGGTCAGATTTCTGACAAGAATGCTTAGTGACACCGAGTGCAGACACCCACCCACACACACAGAGGCAAACACAAACACACACACAGGCGCAACCACACACACAGAAACACGCACTGCTAATGTGGCACATTTTGTTTTGATCCCCCCCACCCCCCCC
>NW_019525301.1:124317-146530 GCF_002814215.2 Seriola lalandi dorsalis
CGCCCCCATCCACCTCAGAATAATAAAATGAATCCTATTCATTTGACGTTGTGCATGCACAGTATCAGTTTGTTTGTCTTTAATTATAACTAAATGTAAACCAGCAAACTCATCTGAGCTGCTCTGCTATGACAGCTGGCTACTTAAACATGCCTTTATTATATGCAACAGCACAGAACAGCACAAAAACAGAACTAGTAATTACTGCAAGAACACAATTGTTACTTCAGAGTGTCCTTATCTGCAGTCAGCTCTGAGAATACTTTCATCCAGCATCTTCTCTGAGGAGGGTTTTTTATTTTATTTTGGTGGCCACCTCTGATGCTGCAATCTTACTAAAGCCTGAGTGGGGCCACTGGCCCTGACCTGTGTAAGGCCACCACTCACCCAGCCGAAGCCAGACATATTTATCATAGCATTTCATAGCAGCTCCCAGCAGGAAAAGCGATGCTGGAGAATGGGAGTCTATTTATTTGAATAAAAATCCCAGCTCGCCCCCTTGAGAGTGTTAACGCTGAGCTCTGACACAGCTATTCTCTCAGGCCCCGGGGAGAGAGGAGAGGTAGCGAACTCAAGATGCTATCTGCCGCCCCTACCACTTTTCATATACAAATGTCCCTGTGTCAGAGCCCTCGTTTTGCACTCTAATCTACACAATCAGTGTGTGTGACACAGGCGCAGCTTTAACAGACAGCCTATTGTCGTTCAACATCTCCAGGCGCTTTATGTTGACTGGCTGCGCTGTGTGGAGCGCACATGCAGCCTCCGCACGTCAATAGCCACCTCTCTGAGTGTAAATAAATGATCCAAGCTGCACAGAGTTTTCAGAGACAGAACGCCTGCATATATATTGTGCGTCCGTGTGTGTGATTTCAGATTCACACCCTGCAGTGAAATGATCTTTACACATTTGGCTCTCTGAATGAACTGTCATACAGATTGAATTATGGTCGTGAGGCCCCTTCTTAAACGAGACAAAATAGCGCAGACACTTAAATGCCATATGTTAAGCCCCTGCCCCTATAGGAAAGGGATTAAGCAGTGGGCTTTAAAGCATGGCATATATTAAGAGTGATAAGCATGATGTTTGGAATGTGTCACAAAGATAATAAATTGATTTGCTGTTACATTTATTAAGGATTTCAGTTGCTAACCTCCAGCAGATTTTGACGAATCACCAGTAAACCACATATACTCCAAGCATTTACGTTTCTTTTCACCTCCTGCAAGATTTTAATTTCTGCAAAATTACCTTTGTTCACAGTCCGGTAACAACAGTAACAGTGCAATCTGACTTCTATGCCAAACTCAATTTAAATAACATTCAAGTTAAAATTGAAAAACTAAAGTGAAAAACGCTGTCGAGATTTTTCTATTCACTTTGACCCCAAGATTCCATTCTGATCTGATTTGACCAATTACAAAGGTCAAATCGCAGAGGGTAATCCATGATAACTTTTTCAAATGAGGGGTTGAAATGTCTCCAGGGACAAGCGTCTGTGTTCAAACAAAATCAATATCAAAAATCAAAATCAGCGGGTGCTACTACCACCTATACTAACCTCAGCGACCAACATCACTAGGCAATATCTTATATCTACGTATCAATCTATCAATAATATCTTATGTTCAGCCCCTGTTTGAAATATTATCATTTTAATGGATATATTCGGTTGTAGCATTGTTCCATTTTAGCGATATTTTTTCTTATTTTTTGATTATTCAACATACGTATTGTTTGTTTGGCATTTAATAAATGTTTCTTTTTATATTTGATGTTAACTGGCAGGAAAGTATTTTTTCCCTTTGCTTTTAAAAGCACTAAAAATCATGTTGCTTCTATTTATAAAATATAATCTGTTATCTTTTATTACTATTTCTATTTTCCGGTGCGTTCTCATCTTTTCTCTCCGTCCAAACAGGCGCTGCCTCTCTGAAGCTGCTACAGAGCAGTGCATCCAGTTCATCACAGACACTAAATTGAATCTCGGATGTCAGCAGATGTGGTCCAAACAATATTTACTGCCTCACTCAAGAGAACAGCTGTTTTTATTTAGCGGATAAATAAGAAGATGGAGGAAGGGATTAATGAATACATGTGTGCCAATTAAGACAAACAAAAGGATGGGGGAGGGACAAGAGAGAGATGTATGACAGGGTTGCTGCTCACCGGCTGTGGGGTGGCTTTGGGCTCCGTGGACTTGACATGAAGGTGCGTCATCATAGCTTGCAGACGCTCTTTGTCTTTCGCTAGCTGTAATGAGGTAAAAAGGAGCATGTTACATTTTTAATGAGCAAAATCTTTATCTGTGTTTTTATTAATTCCATACATCCCTCTGCAGTGATGTCATCTCTCACGACGAGCGTGTTCGAACAAATCGTCCGTCTAATTATTTGTTTTTAAAATGCTTCTGTTAACACCTCTGCACTTCAAGAGAATCTAACTACTGTCTCCAATTCAAGGTTAAAGTCTACTGTGTCTCATTGCCAATAACAAGCCCAGGCCCTCTCTACCTGTCTGAAACTCAGCGCTGTGTTAGCTGCCAGCTTGAATTATGGTGATAGGCTGCATGCAGAGGAAGTCTGTCTCTGATAAACCTTCACTCTATCCCTGTGGATAATACACCAGCAGAGCGGAAATAACAGGACGTTGGTCTGGTGTAATGTTTGAGAAACTGAACTCTCATTGTTTAAGGTTAACCTTCTGTAAACCACAACTGTTTTACAGTCATTATTAGTCATTTTTGGGTATTATGTGGCTAAACACAAGTGAATATTGCATGAAATCTGGAAGAGATTACACACAGCCCTCGCTGTATTTACTTTGCAACTGTAGCCGCCACTAATTAATAAAAATACAGTTTAATGAAATGGTTGGATTTACTTTTCCCTGTAATACCAATAAATAAGTGCAGTCTTACATTAGCATAGTGGTCATATTCACCATTACAGAGACACACATATGACTCAGTGGCCATTATAAAGCCTCTCTAATGGAATGACGGTGAACCTTTTTCCCATAAGTGCATTTTTAATGTACACACACATTTCTCACAGAAAAAGACCATTCAAGACCAATTGTAAGGGACAAAGTAATAAAACCATTGATTACTGCATCAACAGTTTTGTGTCGTGGGCTACAATAACCTTTCTGTTCCTTTAACTCACTCAACACTGAGCATCTCTCCACACTACTGCTGCACACACAGTCATTTCATTTCACCGGGTGTTTTATTGTTGGTGCCAAACAGTTAAAAGTCATAAATAACTTTAAACCCCAGTAAAATTCAAAATGTAATTATCTTCCCTACTTAGCCCCGGGTCCTTCATATATCTTTTCCGGGCTGCATACATAACACATTTTTAATGACTGGTTAACTTGCAAACGTACAAAATTATTTCATTCTTCTCCCCCCCCCCATGTGTGACCCCATGGATGATATCAAGCGGACGAGGGAGGGGTTCGAGCAGACACTGAGGAAGTGTCAGGAAAAGACGACACATAAATATTTGGGCCAAAACAAACCCGGAGACAATACCTGCAGCTCCAGCTGTTGTACGACCTGCATTTGCACCCGACACTGGGCCGTGCTCCTGTCATCCAGGGCGTGCTCATTGTTAAGATGCCTGCGAAACAAAAAACAGAGAACACACAAAAAACTGATGTCAGTTTCACGTCGACCGTCTGTAGCCTTTCAGATGTGAGAAACGAAAAGTCCTGTGATGTCTGGCTCAATGACGCAACCTGGTAATTGAGGCACAATGCACAGAGAATATGTGGTAACGTTTAGGTAAATATTATGGAGAGCTTCAACATAAAACAAACAGCGGGTTGCAAAAGATTACACACACGATGGCTGCAGGACCAGAAGAAACACTTCTTTTTACGTACGAGAATGACACTCAATATTTCATGGCAGTCATGTCTGCTTCTACTACAGCTCACAGATAAGAAGAATCATTCAAGAATTTCAGGTTGGAGTCCTTTGCTAAATTATGCAGCAGCTCCCTGATGTCATTTTCTTCAGGTTGAATTTGTCCTTTCGGGTCGTGTTTTTTTCTGTTAATTTTGTCGTTCAAATTAAAGTCATGAAGCCAAATGCAGAGGACAACAGGACGAGGAGATGAGATCTGTCACAAACTTGAATTATGGATATAATTATGCGTGATTATTTTATACTGGGAAGATGTTCTCTTTTCCTGTACATTTATAACTAATCTAAATAAGTAGCTTGCCGGGCAGCAGGCAGGTTTTTTTTTTTTTTTTTTTTTCCTGTGATTTATATAAAATGGTGGAGATAAGGTTCACGAGTGAAGGAAATATGATTGGAGGAATTTTATCAGCCGCCGCATGAATTACTGTTTGAAAATGCTTATGCAGGGGCATTTCATTAATCATTTAATCATAATCCGAGCAGGATGT
The DNA here is from genome assembly GCF_002814215.2 of Seriola lalandi dorsalis. Taxonomy (NCBI): domain Eukaryota; kingdom Metazoa; phylum Chordata; class Actinopteri; order Carangiformes; family Carangidae; genus Seriola; species Seriola lalandi. Next base: position 128,741 of record NW_019525301.1, read on the forward strand.
TTGAACTGATTTCACAAATACCCTTTCATTTCACTACTTCATTATGCTCGCTAATGGATCCAATATATTATATATATCATAAATTATATCACATCTTCGGTGACCATGTAGGTCACTGTCACCAGGCTGGCGCCGGCAGACGGCAGAGAGGTGTGTAACGCGTCTGCCTTTTCAAATGCACTTTTTCTGTCATTTACTGCAAATCAAAAATAGCCAGAGTCAACCTGTGAAGGCGCAGTGGCAGCGCTGGCGTTATGATGGCCCAATAAATTTGACGCCACTGCTTTATGTACAGACAACACATTTGTGCATTAAACACCGCACATACACTCAGAAAACAGACACATGTGAGGGGGGGGGGTGGAAGGAAAATTGATAGTTCTCTGCTTGAAATGGTGAAGGTTTGTCTTCAGCTGCGGCGTTTTCAACCTTGGAGGTGAACGATTTAAATCTTTACGGGGAACGTGGTCTCTTCCCACCTGCGGGTCCTCCTTTTGTGTTTTGATAATACATTCCTCCAAAATGACCGTGATATACATTCAGCCCTTAGATGTTAATTATTGTGGCGAAAAAGAAATTAAAAAGGCATATTTAAAGAAAGCGTGGGCAATAACCTCCCTCTGCTGAAATCAATTCAGACTTCTCTAGGCTTTCCATTTGCTTGAGTCAAATAAATGCCCATTTAATTAAGTAGCTCGGAAAATGAAACTGGTAAACATTTCAGGACATCTTACTAAATTTGAAAGAAGAAAATAATAGGTAAAGACGTTTCAGCTTCAATTTAACTGGCACAGACTGAATTTTCAATGAAGGGTGGTCTACGTGAGCAGCTTTGGAATTTCTCTGTTCATAGGAGACATGTGCCCTGCTTCTTTTCATCCTTTGTTACATTCCACTTTATTTCTTCTAATGACATGGAGAGTCACAGTGCATAATTAATAGGAAATGAAATATTCAAATGGCCCTAATGCAGCCTTGAGAGGAGTGTCTGGACACGGGAGCAGGGGATACGGGGAATTGACATAGAGAGAGACTATGAACGTTGGCATGTGTCACTTTCTGGACTTCAAATGAAGCCACTTTTAAAAGCTCTCTGGCAGGATGATCGTCCGTAATGTAAATTGCCACAATAAAACAAGTTAAACAGACATTCCTGTAACAGTCGGCTTTTTACATATCAGTTAGTTTGCCAGCCGTCTTTCTCTTTTTTTTCCTTTCTTTACAATTTCTAATTATATAGACTGAACCCAGAGCTTAAGGCTGTCTCTGAGGAAGGTTTATTTTCTTGACTCCCTGGTGGAATTTCAAATTAAATGTACACATCTGTACAGTAGTATTTACATTTAAAAATGCTTTGAAAATTTATGTTTAAAAAAAAAATTGTGATGACTTTTATTTTTTACACTTTACAGATTCCATTTTTCTCCGATTTAATAGAAAATGTTTTTTTTTATTTTTATAGTGTTTTATGTTTGTCTTATTTGTGTGTGTGTTTGTGTGTTTGCAGTGGTACAGGGCTGCATAACTTACAAACCAATTAGGTGTGGAGGTGCGAGAGGGAGGTTTTTGTGGTTTAGAGCAGCACTAGAGGGCACTGCAGTGTTTCACTGGCTCTGACCTCTGACTGGACACTGAAGTGAGGGGTCTTGACCCCCATAAAAACACCCGGCTGCTATGAACCCAACCACACCCTTCTGCGCACTGATCCCGAAAACAGGAACAGGGATTTGGTGCTTTGTATTTATCAAGATAGTGCACATAGGTATGTAATGTTTTCTTTAAAAGATAGAATAAATACACACACAGTTTAAAACAACATTTCAGTCCTGTGTTGGTTGTTACTGTTGGCATGTGGAGCTGAAATCTGGTTGATGTTAGAGTCCTCCTCACCTTTCCTTCTCTCTGGTACACAGTACACCGTGTTCTGCTGACTACACACTCACCAGACACACACATACACACGCACACACTTATATTTTCAACATTTCTCTCAACCTTAGGAGACTTTTGTGAGAGCTTTATAACGTCTGATGTGCTCTTTGTTTATATTTTTGATTCTTTTTGGAGGCCTGCAGTATCGGTTGCTGGGTTTCATGTGGAAGTGCTTAAGGGTTTGAGAGTTAACACCTTGGTGAGCTGCTCGCAGTCTTGCCTGCTGTTAAACAAAGGCAGCTTTGTGGAGACTCTCCCCAAATGTTTTCTTAACATGTTCCAAGCAGTTTGAGCAGGCAACTAAAGTAAACAAGATGTTGCCATGATAAAAACACTTGTAAAAACATAGCAGAGTGCACTTGGAGACTTTTTCAGGCAGAGCTCTACCAGGCGCACTGAATTTAATTCCCCTCTCTTCTATAAACAAAGGGTGAGGCAATGTCAGAATACAATAAATAGTGATGGATTTAAGGGGTCACTCCCAAAGCTGAAATATGCGAGTCTATGAGTGTGTGTGTGTGTGTGTGTGTAATACGTGTAATAACTCACTCTCAACAGGATGTTTATTAAATCAAAATTAAAATAAGTAACTGCCTCTCTATCATCTTGTACAGAGACTGTACTGTACAATCCAGTACGATAAGCTTCTCAAATGCAAACTGCGCTCAAAGTGGATTTATACAAATGATCAAAAGCGGATTCAAAATGTTGACAAAGACGGTGAAAACTTTCAGCAGCCTGCGAGGCGTCCCCTCTGCAGCACCTTTCTCTCCTGCGTCTGTGAGGAAACCGTGTGTTCGCTGAGTGGTTGTTTTAGGATAATGGAATTGTGTCATATCTTGTTTAAAGTGCGACTAATCTGGGGTGACAGTGAGCCATTGATCTACTGCCACAACGCAGATGTTTTCATCCTCCCCGTAACCATGGCGCTGTTATGTGTTGGATTACCTAGAGTGTGCTGCACACCGGCTTGATTAGTAAACCAGGGGTCTGACTCAGACATCGAATCGTGGTGCAAAACAAAGGCCTGTGTCAAGCTGGACAGAGTGAAACCTGTTCACACTGGAAAGATGCTGCACAGCGGGTGAGGCGGTCGTAGCTGCAGCTGTCTGAGTCTACTGTATACATGGATGAATTTTACATAGTGCTGTGGTAAAAGCAAAAAAAAAAAGCAAAAAAAAAAAAACAAGTCAAAGAAGTGAAGCATGAGGGAGGAGCAGTAAAAACTGAAAAACAACTAACAGAAAGACAGAAAAAGCTGAGCAAGGCAGTCAGAGACACATACACACACCAATCCTCCTGTCCAGTGACAAGGGCAAACATGCAGAGCGCCCTAAGTGTGGGCTGCCACAGATAAACATCCTACCGTTGTTTGTTTGGGAAAAACGGCCCCCGTCACCATGGGAACTGTACTTATCACAGGAATTAGAGGCCCATGCAGTTCTCAGAAGGAGACCCCACCACAGTACCCTTGTCAAAAGAGGGCCAACCCAGGCATCGACACTCAGGGATAACAACCAGCTGCACCTGTAGTGCCTCTGAGTTGCTGGGGGTCATGAAACGTGTAATCGACACAACACGAGGACACACAAAGTGTGATAGAAGCGTACCTCTGACTATGACTTTTACTTACTTGAGGAATGACTGGAAATCATCAAACACTGCCTCACATCCAGGCCACTTGCAAACACCATGACCATAGAGAGGATGACTGTGGGGGGAATGCTCTTCTAGTGTGGATCTGGAGGAGAAATTCACACAAGAAGAGACAGTTATCAATAAACACGGATCACAACTTTTCTGAAAAACAAAGAGTTACAGGCCTGTGGTCACATAACATGAGGCAAGAGGTCAGGGACGATGGCGTCGATGGTTAAGCTGATGCCTAAGGTCAGCACCTCCCTGTGTGTACTGCTTCGCCTGAAGAAAAGGTTGACTTCTACTTGATCTGTGAGCCTTGGCCTGTATGGAATCAGTGTACCTGTGTGATCTCTACATGCTCTTTTCTTAAAAGAGGGGACTCGTGTTGTGATGGCACAACCAAATCAATATGTAATTATTTAGTATCACTGAGCCATGTTGCAATTCACTTTGATCAAGACTGCAAGGGGGCTCCCCCAGTCGCTGCCCGCTGCCTCATGTCCCAGAGCCCACCTGGAGCAGTCTGTTCCACAACATGAAACTCCCGAAAGCATCAGGCACTTTCACACCGTGCACAAACTGTAAACATCCCCGCCTGGTATCAATTTATCTACTGACCAATCCATGTCACCAGGGGCTGACAAGCACGCATCTATGGGGAGCGCGTGGCTTCGTACAATCAGTCTAAATAGCGGGAACATCCCTGAAAAACAAACTTTACAACATCTTCCATATGGCGAGAGGCGCGCAACCACAGCTAACCACAATCAGGCTGAGAGAAAGCGGCCTGTGTGGAGGCAGTGTCTGCGAGAAGAGCTAGACAGGCAGCCATATGGACACAGGCACTATACAAGACACACAACTTTCAGCTACAAGAGCCTGGGGGACTGGCCTATATCGCTACCACCTGTGCTGCTGGTGGCTCGTGAGCGCAGCGCTGCTGCTTCTCTTCCAGTCTCAGCCCTGCTTTAAGACAGCAGGCCAGATAGGGAGATTCATTACACCACAAACTGTTGTGTTGCCATGTGGGAATAACTCCAGCCACTAAAATTTCATTCATATACATAGATTCAATAAGAGATAATGTCTAATGCTACTACTTCAGGGGATGTCTTGAAGGATAGAGGAAAAATAAATACAGAAAATAATAAAATCTTGCGTTGCTTAGCCAATCATCCATCTGCCAGGATTTAAAAGTGAATGTAAAATGAATTAGTAAAACAGAAAGTAATCTAACTGTGGTGTGCCAATTTTACAGGATTAAACAAACTAATGTTCAGATTAAAATCTCATTTGTATCAATGTTAGTAAAACTGTACCTCAAGTAGGAAATTTTAAAGGTCGTCACAGGTTTCCTTGTGTTATAATTACTTGCTTAAGAGTTCACATTGTTCATAACATGTGATAATTGCATTGCAATTAGGAAGCAGTCAAGCATTCATGAATGTGGTTAGCAGCTTTTTTTTCTCCCTCTTTTTAAAGTCAGAATTTTTTTTATTCAATTATGAATTATGCATTCACATTAAGACCTCTGTTTTGATACAGCTAATAAATAGATGGCGGAAGACCTATAATAATGAGTTTTTAACAAGGAAATGTGTGGACTGGTGAAGGTAACGCTGGTTTTTAATTTAAAGAGATCCTTTTTTAATTCTTTGCGAGCGGGCTTGTTGGTTAATTCTGTATTAATAAGATATTGAAATGTGGAGTGCGCTGGGAATCAGTGAGCACAAAGCGCGGTGAGGGGCTGGCGGCAGAAGAGCCCTTTTAAACGGTGGATAGCTAAACAGTAGTAAATGACAGAATTTACACCAAATGAGCTACATTAGTGTAATAGGAGAAGAGTGTAGGATTCATGGGGTTTTTTCCCATTTGAGAATATGTTCAGGAGAAAAAAAAAAAAAAAAAAAGCTCAGCAGCTCCCTGCGTTGTGTTAAATTTGACTCTTGCACCCACGACAGGTCTGTCAGGATGTTATTATTGTCAGGCAGCCCGGGGGAAGAACACTCTAATGATCTTGTAACAGCGACGAGGAAAACTGTGTCATCAGCTTCCTTTAGAGGAGAAAGAACATTAAAGTGCCTATAGACCCAGACAGAAAATGTGCGAACCTTCCAGGTGTTGCGCTGTGTTTATGTGTAGACAGACAGGAGGAACCGCACACAAAGATGGCTTCAACAGCTGGTAGCCAGTTGTTTTCTAGTTCACTTCTTTTGATGAGATGCTTTGGGCCATAAACAAGTCATGATCTATGGCATCGTGTGCTGATGGACTCAATCTATCAGCAAAAAGTGGGAAGATTGATGACCGCCATGCTATAGGTCAGAGTCTGTGAAACCAGTCACAACACTCTCCCTCATTGCTGGTGCTGATGTTAGCCTATTCTCCTATGTCCCCCCCCCCCCCCTTTTTTTTTTACTCTCTAGGCCCTACACTTTATCCTCTCCTACCATCTTCTCTGTGCCACTGCATGCCTTAAACTAAATGATTTAATTATCATTTTTTTCTGGTGTAAGACAAATGAAAGGCAAGAGAGAGATGGGAGTGCTGTGCCAAATCTGATTATTTATCTCTTTAACAGATTGCTGTGTTACAGTCCCCGAGCTGTGGTTACTGATGGTTGTTGGGAAGTAAAGTGGGCCAAGTGCTTTGTGTGTGGATGCTCCCCCTTACAAAACTGATGCAGCACTGTATTGGGAATTTGTGTCAGATACAGATCAGGCACATTTCATTTAAATAAGCAAATCATTGAATAAAGATGACCTGGCTCACATGGGTATATCTCTATCTATGCATCACAGTTCGTGGGCTGGGAAACAACGTGCATTGACAGATTGAGTGACTCAGGCCCTGGTCATATCAGGGATGTTGTTCAGACAAACAGAAACCCCAGCCAGCCCTGCCAGAGTGTTCTTTGAGACAACTAAAAGCAGGAACACGTGCCTCGTCTTTGGTGTGTCAAACCGGCAGTGATTGAATTTCTCCTCCTTCCTTAAGACGGAAGTGCAAAGCCAGTGAGTGATTCCTGTGGATGCACTTAAGGTTTTAGTTGCAGGCGTCGTTGTGCCTGGGCAGATTTTATATGACACATGAAACTAACTACATGGTACTTAGGGCCTACTGTAAACCAATCTGAAGCCAGTCGGGAAAACAGGCCCATCAGCAGAGGCTTGTTTCTGTTGCATGACAAAAGGACTTGCAAAACCGCATCAATTAAAAGTTCATTAAGTTCAGCACTGGGAGGATGAGTGGATGCTCTCTATTTACGCCTAGGCCGGCCCAGCCCATTATCTTCAACCTGATTATTCAAATCCCTGGATTATAACACAGACGTTTTCTCAGAGCCTTGCTTAGAATAATCATACTTAATAATATTTCATTTTTCTTCCCATGGAGTCTGATTAGAATTGAGTCCGCATCTTCAAAAGAGAGGAATAATGCTCTTGATAGTTGTGCAATTGAAGCGTTCCAAAATTAACACAAGAAAGGATTATTGGTCGCGTGAATTTAAAGTTGCATCATTCTGCATTTAATGAAGGATGTTTGTGCTCGTTTTGTATCAGTCGTCTGTTCTTAGTAATTACACATTTGAAACTCTGGGTAGGTAATCCATGACTTCCTGTAAGCAGATGTGGTGGATGAGAATCACCTGCTCGGTTTTCTGACAGATCTAAGATACTGCGAGAATATTCAGAGTGAGGCTGCCTTCTTCACTTAAGCTTGTGTTAAACTGCTGTTGACATCCTCTTTAATCTCTGACAGTCAGCGTGAGGCAGAGGGGGCTGCCAGCTCTTGCGTTATGTCTTCTCCGATGTTTCATGGAGCCCTCAGCCGAGGCTGGATCTTGCCTTTCCCTGCCATCGATGCTCACCTTGTTTGCTCGCCTGCGACAATGTGTGATGGAGTGAGCGAGTCAATATCCTCCCCTGCAATTTGTCTTTAGCTGCACAAAAAACCCAGACATTCAGTCAGACGCTGGGTGAAGAACTGGAAGCCTGTGGATACTGTCAACTGTGGGAGCAGCTAATGCCCATTTTTTATTTTATTTTTCCCCCAGTGTCTGTGCTGGAAGATAACTTTAAAACACAGTAAAGAGGATGAGTCTGTACAGGTACTATGTCATCAATCTATTTAAAACTGATAGTTGAAAAGAAATAGCTGCTTTCTGTTTGTATCGCTCCATCAGTGAATCACAGCATTTCCTCTCGGTGTCACTCAAATCCTTTCTAAAGGATTTACCCGTTGCCCCCCCCCCCCACTACCAGCCCCTCTCCACCTCCAAAGGCCTGCTGGTTTACAGTGCTAAACATGTTTTCATCCGCATTGCTTTCATAATGACGCGTAGGTTTTGATCACTGAAACACAAGTCAGATGTTATGCAGTGAGCTCATGGTGCCTGGAGGCTCCTCACTAGCAGTTCAAAGATCAGGCTTTGGTGCAAGAAAACAAGCAAATGTGTAAGATGCCAAATTAATTCCTTCCTTAAAGACGCACACACACAGCTCGGAGAGCAAACGCCTTTCATAGATGATTCATGTTGCACATATCATATGATGCACCCAGTGTTTGTTTTGTTTTAGCATATAATAGCTTGTTGTTTTTGCTATGTTTTTCTTTTTATTACTCTTGAACTGACAGGCTGATTGAACATGTCAACAAGTTCCCAGTACACAAGGAAATGTTTTTCTTTTCTGAAAAGATGCTGGTAAACCAAAGGAAAATTCTCAGGGACATGCAACTTAGGTCACAGCTGCACTTCAACTGAAACAATAGCAGGACGGGTCAATGCTCCTGGCCCCGTCATTAATAGTATGGCAACTGCATGCACATTTCTCCAAATCCCTGCGTTCCTTCCAGGTGTTCCCATGAAATCCACAGCTGCATCAAGCAACACTGAAAAGTGACTGTGTTGGCCTTAATGAAAATAATATTTACAAAGTATAAATTAATAGTAATCTGTGCAAACCTTTGGGGATGTGTCCATCGACTGAGGCCCTGTGAGAAATAGCTATTTCAAATGGGAGTATATGGCACATCTGTTTGCTTTGGACTTAGATGACAGTGGAGCCTGTTTCACCAGGTTAATTACCAGTTGTAGGTACAAACGACTTAAGGAGCAGTGTTTTGGAAAACTACTGCTGTATAAAGGTGTGATAATTTGGAGGTTGTACATCTTCACTGACCCATGCTCTCATTGTGAGGGCATGCAAAAGATGTAAGACACATGCAAATAAAACTATAAAAGTCCTTGCAGGTGGAGGAACTCACCCTTCTCTCTTGTGACTCATGTACTGCCCGTTGGTGGAGGCGTGCTGGTTGAGAAGTGGGTTCTTTGGCGGTGCCGGGGAGGACAGGTCGAGGCCCCGGTGGCCGTTGTTGCTGCTGTTGTTGTGCTCCTCCTTCACGTGAGCGTTTGTCACCTCCTTCCACAGTTGCTGCAGCTCTGCTGGAATCATGCCTGAGACAAACAAATTGGATAATTAAATCAATTAACAGCTAATCCAACTCTCTTCTTCATCACTTAATTAAATCAAAGCGTCTGTAAACAAAGCCGAGTATTAATTAGAAAATATTCCACTACAGGGTAATGCACTGAGAGCTCTTGCCTCCCCCCCTCTCCCCGCCAACTCCCCTCTTCCTCCCCTCTTCCTCCCATTTTCCCTGTGATCTGAAGCGTGTTTGTATACACAAATCCCTGGCATTCACGCAAATTTCATGCCCAGAGTAAATAATTAACACCCAGACAAGGCATGAAATTTGAATAATCACCATCATTTTCTCTCAACAACAGAGATGTGCAGAACACACACAACAAAAAGTTTACAATAGCAACACTAGAAAACATCCCACCCCTGCCTTCTTGAGAAACAGGACCCTGGGGTAATATTCTCAAAAGCGCATTAATGTGCAAAATACTTAAAGCTCTGCACCGCCTCCAATTGACACAGAAGACTTAAACCTCATTTAACAAGTCAAGCACACTGCAGCTCACACAGCCCTTTGAAAAAAAATCCCTTGAAGACAGAAGACATTTTTCTGTATACTGGAGACACAGCCACAGAGAGCGTGTGTTTTTTTCCCTGCCTATGAGTGACAGCAATCCCGACACCCTGGGCCAGAGTGAGGATGAAGAAGGATAATGCTGTGTTTGTGCACCCCATTTTTCCCTGTCTGAGAGAAGAGAGCCTTTGTTGGCACACAATATATGTGTCCATCTATGGTCGTGTCTGTTACTGTGCTGGAGACGTCTGTTTCACTTGACACAAATGAGGCTGATATGTAAAATAAGATTAGGCCTCTAGGTTGCAGAATGTGTGGCTGTTTGTATTTTCAGTCAAAACATAACGCACGTGGGTAATGGGTACTGATTTTAATAGCATACTGAAAGATCTAAAAGGCGAATATGTGTGGATTTGCATTGAGTATTCAGATCCGTGCTTAAATAAGCCACATGTTTGAAGCATGGTGAGAGAGGCCCTTGGATATGTTGGGAATTTAACCACAGAGCAAATGGGCAAGACCACTCGTTTAACATTACAATTAATTAAATCCATTCTCAAAATGAGAACTGGCAAATGGAAGATGATTTGCACATGCTTATCTACTTGGGTTTATATTCTCTGGACCCCCCCCTTCCCCGTTTCTCATCAGCAGCTCTATAGATACCAGAAGTGCTCCTTTCAAGCACCAGATTGTAATACATTGTGTGCAAAATGCTTAGTCTTAATTTATTCCTGTTGTGGAAAATAACTGTGAGGTGAAGATCTCAATACGATCAGCAAAAATATTTTTAATTTGATAAGCTACTAAAGATTTTAATTATGCTGGTAATGGAGAACATTGGCCTAATGAGGCGGAGGACTCCAGAGAGACGCAGGGGCTAAGAACTGTGAAATGAGTCTGATAGGATTGCTGTAAATTCACACTAGATCGTTTGCATATCAAAGAGCAGGAAATGATTGCAGGACAAATCAATAACCTTTCCACGTTCCAAGGAGCGTCTTTCCTCATTCAAATATTTCAACATACTCGCTCCATTCTGCCTGCCTGTATTCTCTCTTATTCTCTTCAATGCCTTGATGTGCCCTAATCGAAGCGCACGTTCATGACAGGCTAAACATGCTTAATATTGCAGCCTGTGTTATAGCATGCTAATCCAATGCTTGCTGATTTCCAGTTGCGTTATCAAAGGATCCATTGTTGTTTTGATGGTTTAAGGAGAGTTTGGAAGAAAAGTTCTTTTTTTTTTTTTTTTGTTTCTGTTTTTTTCCTAGCAATGGCTGGTTTGGAAGGGGAAGGTCACTGGTGATGCGAGTGTCCTGTGCTCCGACAGTGGGACCAATCATTTTCCCCCCACTTGGTGCCCGGTGACAGTGGGCGATGTATTTTTAGCCGATGTGCTTGACAGGGCGGCCCACACTGGCTCAATTACCCAGCAGTCCTGGTGACCCCGACACCACTGTTTACTCAGATGAAACCGCAGCGGATAGACCGGTCTGATGAGAGAGCTAACGGAGTGGGACCAAGCTGTCTCTTTCTGGATCTAGTCCATAGTTTTATTGCTCTGTTTGCCTCTTCCCTTGTTCTTCTCGTACCTAAGCCCAACCTCCCTCAACAACAGCTATGGCTCACGAGTCACATAAATGACAATAAAATATCATTACACGAAGGTCTCAGCAGGTTTTATATTTTGTGTTTTGACAAAACGCTTTGAGTTTCTCTCCATCTGATTACTGTGGGACACATAATGACATTGATCTGTAAATCCTCTTTCTTGGGTCCCCGGTTTGTCCATCCTTTAAATGCTGGATTGGTTTATCTTTCCTCTTTCCATTTTTCAACACAACTATTCCACTCATTACGACTGGGAAATACGGACAAGCACTTTAAAAAATGTATGTTGTTGGGACACTTGATTGATCACCGGCCTCCCAACTCAATTTTACCTCTGCAGGTAGCTCTGGCACCGAGACAGGCCGAGCTCTTCAACCTTTTCCTGTCCTTGTCCCCCTGTACCCAGGTGACCATGTTCAAGCAAGCAGAAAGTTGATTTAAGGTTCATAATGACATCAGTTGCAGGCCATCATCCCCCAAATAAAAAATGGCCCCCAGTGCTCTGGGCTCTTTAAACCGAGCTGTTACTTCTCACACACAGTGCCGGTGCCATGGGGGGACAGTGACATCGCTATTAGTTTATTGTTCCGTCAGGCTGGGACCTTTACTGCACCCCTGTTTATGTTGCCGTAATCACTGGCCTGCTGATGTGCACCCCTTAGGCCTGAAATATGTCCTGTCCTAATGCTGCAGCAACTATTACCAGTAGCCCACTGCTGGATGTATCAATCACTGACAGGTCAGTCGCATTACCCGCCGCTGTCCCTGATGTGCTGCTGTTCTGTGAGCACTTCATGGCTCGCCACATTCTTTGCTTTCATATTACCGACAAATTTGTCTTGTCACTGTCCCACTGGCCTCTCCTCGACAGCTTAAATGATGTTGTGCAGCTACCAGAACTCGCTCTCTTGCAGAGCAACCTCGGAGGGTGAGGGGTCATTTTAGCCAGGATGTGCACAAACACTGGCCAAGCTCGGTGATACACACATATACAGACACACACACACACACACACACAGACACACATGTACATAAACATGCAAACACACACATACAACACCTGAGCAACCACTGACTCACTTATCAGGTCAAGAGGACAGGCTTTTTGTTGGAGGGGGGAGAGTGGGGTGGATGGATCAAATTTATATTTATGAGAGTTATATCCTCCCCAAACACATTGTTGTAATTTATAACAGATACCGTCTGGCCGCTTCCAAGACTTTGAACATTAATGTCAAAAGAATTTACGACAAGAGAAACAAATTATACTCCAGATAATGCGACAATTGGTTTTCTCTCGAAACTGCTATCTGTAAGTTTATACTTAATTAGTCCTATCAAATTTTGAAAGGCTTTTACAAATGCATTCCTACAGTCCATCGTTTTGGCAGGAAAAAAATACTGATCTGTCTCAGCCAACAATTTCACGAAGCAGGAAACGGAGCTGCATCTTAGTACCCAAAGCACAAATACAGAGTGCACACCTACTTTTCTTTAATTACTCTGTTACAGTGACCTATTATTTGAAAACCTTTTGTTCCTTTCAATGCCTCAGCACATCAAAAAAAAAAAAGGGGATATAGTGGATTGCATGTGATAACACTGGCCTTTTAAAAATAATTATAATGATATCTACATTTTGAAATGAAAGAAATAAAAATCATCAGTTAAAAAGTCATGCCAATTTACTGCCCCGCAAGTTTGAATCCATAATCACTGAGACCCAAACAGAGCGGATCAACTCATCACTTCCGACGCAGTGCTAACTGCTAGCTGAATATTGCAGATTAGATCTGAGCACCATAGGCCTGGCCCGCTGATGCATGAAAGAGTTTAGTGATGTGGAAAACAGAAAGGTCATCAATAACTTCAAACAGTCAAGCAGAAAATGTGTAGAATAGGAAGACAAACTGGGGGCCTGAAGCACTAGCCTAAGTGTTGTAACAGCTGTCAGAGGCTCGGAGTTAACCATCAGTGGATTGTGAGGGCAAGCTAACCAGGTTTGACTGGTTGTAACAAACTGAAACAATCAACTAATTGTACGTGGGGAGATTCAGTTCCTCGTTTTTATGTCGATGCAAACAGCAGCTCAGAGAAATGATCCTGTCAGCTTTGACTACAACTCATATGAAAGCACTGTTCAGGGTGGAAATTTCCTTATCAGAATAAAATTATAATTTTCCAGCTGAGAATTAAAAGTAAGATTTTCTCTTTGAGAAAGAATTTATTATAAATATATTTACTGCGTATAATTTCACTGCATCCGTGGCACCTTGTTGGGTGTGGTAATGCAAATATTTATCATCTGTTGATACAGTTTAAGGAGAAATTAATTGATGCATCAGTGCTCTGAATTAACGCAAATAATAATCAGTTTTAACAGACTAAACTGTGCAGCCATAACAAATTGTGAAAGTGAATCAGAGACTGGCAGGGTAAAATGATATAAATTCAATACAGCTGCTCTCTTGATAAGGTGAGATGCCTCGCAGGTATGTGGTGGTGATGACACAGTATAAACAGGATGTTCCGGGACTGTTGTGAAATCCATCAAAAGTACAGTACCTAGCCATATCACCCATATAATGCTTTACTCAAGGGGTGTGTGAGTGTTTGCCAGACATCTGACACAGAGCAATTCAGCAAAGCACACTCACAACACAGCAGCGCTCCACGCCTGTGCCCATGGCAATCGTCTGCAAGCGGATGAGTGATTCCATACCCAGTCCAAACAATAACACCACTGTACAAACCCTGTTTGTGTTTGCCTATTACCTAAGCACCCCCCCCCCTTCCCCCTAAACCCTCCCGTTTTTATCGCCCTTATCTTGTTATTTCAAAACTGTTTGTCTTAGCTGGGAATGAATAGTCAATGTCATGTTCTAAATCCCTTATGACGGCGTCTTTGTCATGAGGGTGCCACTCCTTAACAAAATATTAAAGGATAAATAAAGAAATAAACTTCCTGGCCAAACAACAAGTATTGACCGCCTATCGAGTAACAGGCGGTTTCACAATGACAAGTTCACTGGCAGTTTGCGAACAATAGATCCAGTCTTCCTCCAGGCTGAAGGAGGCTGCCACCAGGATGCCAATCACAGACACAGGACAGAGAGCTGAAGGACAAAGCATGAACTCTGTCTTTACGTTTACTTCTACTGTCCGATATGATAATAATAAGTATAACCTACCAGAATCAAACTGGTTCAGTAAACAGACTCCCCAGACAAGAGGTGTAAGATGCCATTTAGGATATTATAGAACAATTGAGCGAAGATTTACAGCAGGTGTGTCCTCAGTGAAACCATGTACAGTATGTGGTTACACACTTAAGTGGGGCATTGTTCACTTTGACTAAGCAAATTTGTACAGGTATTGTAGCAGGGCAGATCAAACCACTCTGAACATAGAGTGATACACCTACACAAGCCACAATGCTAAAAAAGAGCTGCATGAGAGTCAAAAGTCAAAGTCATCTGACGGGTTTAGGTTTTTGAAGGCCCATAGGATGCTAACATGTTTAGAGTGAAGCTGCCAATAGTTACAGTGTAAAATGGGCAATCTCTGTGCCAGTGTTTCCCTCCGAAATCTTAGAGATGTTCTTGATGATCATGTGACTGGAAAATTTCAAGACAAGTATCAGTCTTTCTTTTACATCTAATTAAAATCCTCCTACGCTGCGACTGAATAATTTCTGTGGATAGATATTTTAATAATTTTGTAAGTAGAATTATCATTACTATAAAAACAAGCTGCGTTCAGGGAAGAACTCCTATAACAACAGGTGAAGAAAATCAAGGCCAGGATCATTCAGCATATCAATAAACAACTTTATCAGTATAACCCCAATCTCCATTGTTTTGGTCTTATAACCTAGACTCTAATATTTACCTAACAGCGGGCCAAATCTTCAGTTTACATCGAAAAACAAACTTTAGCACGTGTAAAAATATTGGCGTAAAAAGATGTCGGCTCATCCCCAGACACAGACTTGTTGCAGTGTTTTATCGAGCAGTAGTGGACTGATTGACAGGAGCCTTTGGAGAGTAGTTCAGTACAGCACTGTGATATGAGGTACTGACCCTGAGTGAGGGAGTGCAGTGGCAGGCCGGTCTGTCCGGGCTGGATGGTGAGCAGCCCTTGCCTCTGAAGGTTGAGCAGATGCTGCTGCTGGACCTGCTGGACCTGCAGGAGCTGCTGCTGGAAGGCCAACTGCTGCGCTGACACCTGCTGCTGGTGGTGAGAGAGAGGCACAAAGAGAAACACCATCAGCAAACACGCGTACAGTATATAGAGGCACAGCAGCCAGTGCAAACACGTGAAGATGAATTTCAGGTTTGTGCGTTGCTGTGTGTTGCTGAGGAAAAACATTTTAAGTTCAAGGCCACAGAGTTCAAAGGTCAGGTTGTAAAAATAAACATGTTTAATGGATTTCGTGTATGTTAACACGCAAAATAGCACAGTTTGTCTGGGCCCACTTAAGACAGGTGGACTATACATCTCTCTCTCTCTTAATTAACGAGGAGTCGGGAGGCAAATGACAAACAACGAAACAACATAGTTAATCATTCATAATAAGAGCCACAGGAATTTAATTACAGCCATTCATAATTCAGCAAACAACGTGTGACTAAATCAAAGTGCTTAATAACCACCCTGGCAACTCTCACAACTCTCCCAGGCATGGCGCTGCGCTCAGGGATACACTCTTCCCCCACCCAGCACAGCAAGCTGTGTTCAATCACACACTGTGGACTGACTGAGAGATAGTTGCTTTGTTGATCTTACTGTGCTTCAGCTGTTTCATCAAGACGCATTTAATGAAATACTGGTGTGCCTTCACTGATTTGGGGTGGGGGTGGGGGGGGATTTTGGCTCTGAAAAGTGAAACGTGTGAACTTTGATATGATGAAGAAGTGATATGAGAGTGCAGAAGAAAATAGAAAGGAGAAAATGACAGAGTCAGAATAATAAATAGAAGGAAATTATCTAATATCCCCAATCTCCTATGAGTCAAAACAAATGAGAGATGCTATTTAGATAAAAGGGGCACAGAGGAGAGAGATGACTTTTAACCCTTTCATCAATCCCCGTTCTCAACAAATCCAGTCGTCTTGTTGCTGTAAATTAAACATCAAGATCTATCAGGACACCTTCTGTATTTTCGAACAGATAAGGATAAAGTAAGCGCGCCTGAGACTCAACAGGATACTGGGGTTGTTTATGAGTATACAAGGCCAGTTGTCAGGCGGGAGCGAGGAGAGGAGGGGGCACTAAAAGCAGTGGCTGGGCTGCCAAGCTGTGCACCGCACCCTGTTACCAAACACAGGATACACCACTTTGTTTACTTCTCACAATTGAGTGCATACAAAAAAGGTCTCGGTGCAACGCGGCTGTCAGGTCACTCGCTGGCGGCTCTGAAACCACTGAAACAGCCAGATAAAATGTGTCCCCCCCCCTCCGCCCACCCCTATTCGGCTTGTCAAAAGGGTCTAGCGGCCTTCCTTTCCCTTCCTCTCCCTCCCTCCCTCCCCCCCTAGCCCACACCCAGCCTGCTGCTCCTGCGTTGGCTCACTAAAAATAAAGCTCTGGGCAGCGCGGCTCTATTACAGCAAGTGGGGTCGTCTCATTGGATCAATCAGGGGAAGAAGGCGCTTTTGACAGTGGTAGCGGGAGGGTCATAATTGAGGAGTAACCACACAGACTCATGTGTGATCCAACCCAAAACGAGAGAAGGGAAAGTGAGACAGAGAAAGAAGAGACGAACACGATAGAGATCTCACAGAGGTTGCAGTGAAATTTAGGATGCAGGTGGCCTGTGACTTTCTCTGATCTGTCCCATTTATGAAAGGTGGTTGCTTCTTTTTTTTCCCTCCTCCATCAGTGCAAGGGAAGTTTCTCATGTCCTCAGAGGTTTTCTGTTATCCAGCTCCTCCTTGACAGCCCGAGACAAAGATAATAGTACTACAGAGGTGGGAGTTCACAAGGAACAATGTCTTTCATCAAAATGCTAAATAAACAGAGGGTGGCTTTTAAGAAAAAAGGAAGAAAGAAAAATCAAGTATTGCAAATGAATTTAACTCCTTTCTCCCTTCACGTTTTTTTTCTTTTTCTTCTGGTCCCATCAGCTGACAGGAGCTCCTGTGCGCTCCCAGCAGGCAGACACATTAAAAACCCCAGACCCAATAGACCAAATAAGAGGTTAACAAGAAGTGGCACGAGGGAGAGAAAAATACAGTTCCTGACAAATGATAAAGAGTGGCACTGGCAGGCCTTTATTGTCAAGCTTCAAATATAAAGTTAAAGATCTTTGAAAAACTAAATTTTGATGTCTTTAAAATAAAAGAGGCACAAAGCAACAACAGGGGGTTATTGTCTGGCAGCCACAGGGGAGTCACTGCATAATTCTTATTCTGTCTTTTGATGGCTGCTAGAAATGCGACTGAAAAAAGAGAGAGCGATGGGGAGAGAAAGAAAACATCGGCAGAGGGGGAGAGCCTCTCGAGGCTGCATCCATTTCCTGTGATCATACATAATATGCTTCAAAAGTTGTTTTTTCTTTTATTCTCATGCTCCATTCAACTGATCAATTGCCCCCCCCCC
>NW_019525301.1:146550-163886 GCF_002814215.2 Seriola lalandi dorsalis
CCCCCCCACCTCCCCCCGTCTTTTCTCCCTTGCTCCTCTAGTGTTTACATCAGATGCGACTTGGTGACAGGCCCTATCTGAGGCCGAGGAGCTCTGCTGTCATGTTGATTTATGGGAGCATCACACCACAACTTGTCCAAACTGAAGCCCGCAGTTCATTAATTAGGGAGCTACGACTTTGAAGTTGGGAGCTTCGACAGCACACGGACGTGTGCGAGAGTGAGCATGCGTGGAGATGTGTGTGCGTGTCTGCTTTTAAAACTGGGCTTAATTTTCTATGCTTCCTCCACTCTCCAAACATGGAACTCAATGGGGACAACAGCAAAAAATTTCCAGATTGTCTTTGAACTTCTTCTGACCGCACAATAATAATTTGCTTTGTCCACAGTGATGCCTGTATCCGCCAGTCATTAACACGCATTAAGCTGCTGCCTATGAGCAAGCCCTGCTGTACTGGAGGGAGCAAAGGAGAGAGAGAGCGAGAAAGATGGAGAGAAAAAAAAAAAAAAAAAAAAATTCAACACAGGCAACAAAGCTGGGAGCGCTCTCTGCACTGATATCTCACAATTACATGCCTTCTCTTCCTCTGCCATTTCCATGTTAATTACCGAGAAAAGCCTCTCAGATTTATATGCTCCGTGTTCCTGCCTTTCTCCCTTCTGCCTTTCATTATGTCCTACATGAGGCTCACAGGAGCGGTCATCTCTTTGTTGCATAGGACACTTGTTTACTTGGGGAAAAAAAACAAAATCTAGAACAATGAACTAAAGCTCAGGCACTGTAAAATATTATGCATTTAATGTGGAGACGCTTCCAGAAAAGGAGACACCATATTCTTAGCACAGTATCAGTCAGTTGTTACCATTTATCCAGCAAGTCTGACATGCTAATCAGAAGCATGAGTGCACTTGATTCTCCCCCTCTCCTCTCTGCTTTAACCACAGTCTGGAAGCAGATGGGGTTGTGGGAGGGGGGAACACACATGCCTTCCATGCTCTGTCTGGCCAACGGCTTTGGTAATGGCAGGCAGTTGGAGTGATGTCAGCCTACCTCTTTACTCTGCTTGCTGCCGGCATGCTGCTGCTGCTGCTGTTGCTGCTGCTGCTGCTGCTGCTGCTGTAGGAGCTGGAGGTGGAGCTGTTCCTGCTGCTTCTTGTAGAACTCTTGGAGTTGCTGCTACAGAAGAGACGGAGGGCGACATGTGAGTCAAAGTCTGTCAGTCACAGAAACTCAGCAGTTGGTTTTGTGAGAATTTTCAATACTTTGAGGAATGTTATCTTTGAGGCTTGGGGGAAAAAAAAGAAAAGAAAAGAGTAGCAGTTCAAAGTGAATTTATCTTTTGTGAAACGCTATACATAAAGAAGAGTTTTCTTTCCAAAAAGAGACATCCACCATTTGAAAGATGTGATACGCTGTCTGCTGAAATGATTCATGAGTGTCAGTTGTACATTACCTGCTGTAACATGAGGGCCTGTTGCTGCTGGAGAAGAACCTGGAGCTGCTGAGGGCTCAGGACTTGCTGCTGAAGGATCTGCTGCATCTGCTGTGGAGTTATCACTTGAGGTGTCATCATAGCCACTGACACTGGAACCTGCGCAGACACAAACAGCGAGCAGATAGATGTCAAAAAACGTTGCCCACCAGTCCACAAACACGGCGCTGAACTGATGCATGAAATATATAGTCACAAGTGGGCTAAAGGCTATCCCAGCATACAACAGGCAAAAGAAGTAGAAAAGTTGCAGATTATTGACAATAATACACGATTGGGATAAATAATGTATAAAATATAATATATAACAATAATAATAATAATAATAATCATATACACACATACAGGTATATATCTATGATGCCCTTTTGCTTTTGACTGGATTCTACAATTAATCCCAAGTGTCATCTTCATGTGTTAAAAACTGCACATGCCCTCCAACAAACACACAAACACACAACATATCGACGCCTCTAACCATTATGACACCACACCAGACTGAGGCGGGCTAAAGGACAGCTGGGCGTGGATCGCGCCTGTGGAGTAAACAGCCAGCTGTATCCACCCCAACCTCCATCCTCCGACCTTCCCCTCTCTCACAGACACAAACCCCTTCAACATCATATGATCCGCGTCTGCCGAGACGCGTCTCAGAGCTTGCCATTTACACAACGTGGCAAATATGCCGTACCTGAGGACGTGAAAGATTGCTCAAAAATGCCGCTGTTCGCACACGCACAACATGTCATGTGAGAACATTTCATTAGAGACGCTGTCAACAGCGATCTATTATTGCGGAGATATAGAGTGCCTGGAGGAGGAGCCACGTTGAAGAACACGCAGGCCTCTAACTAACTCCCAGTAGAAAGGTGTGAGTGCATGACTCCTCAAAACAAGTGATTTGTTGTGACACTGAAAAGAGCCCCCACAGTTGTCAGGGTGCCTTAATTGCTCCGGCGGCATAGGGGACTCAGAGTGTGTCTGGATGCTGCCACTCACTGCGATGATGTGCAATACAATTAAAAGCTCCTTCCCTGGACGTTTGTATGACAAACAGCAACTGAGATGTACTCGATAGTGCTGCGTCTTTGCAATTGTTAGGACGTTTTGGAGATGGTTCTTTTGTGTACATGCACACATACATTAGTATGTATGTGCCTCAGTGTGTGTTGGAGTGTGCTTTCTGTCTCTCAGCCTGATGTCAGCAGCTGATAGAGCGGACATAACGGGTGACAGTCTGTCTTCACCAAGGTTACCCAAATTGTGTGGCCGCCTTATAGCTAATGACACCCCTTTGAATTTTTCATGCATTTCTGAATGTAATTTAGCTGTTTAAAATCTTGTCCAGTAACTAAGGGGCTTTTCTTGACACACACACCCTGCATGCATATTACCTTATTCATTTTCCCCATTGTAGCATAAAAGAAAAACAAAGCACTGCCATAATGAACAGCTTGTACCACTAATGCAGAGGAAAGGGCAGTGATGTCAAATAGGACGGACCAGCTTTGATGCTCTCCGTTAACTTTATTGAGCAGTGCCAGACTACATTGTGCTGTGTTCTTCTGGCCCCAAGAGAATGAAGGAGGCTCAGCCCCACCCAGGACTAACACACACTTCACATTTCTCATTTTCAGCACCAGGCATAGACGCGCGAGGAAGAAAATGCAATATTAATTCCCCCCTGTATTATGTCTTAATATGCAGTTCATCTTGACTTTTGCACATGACTTGTCCTGTCATTTGAATAGCCCCGGCCTCCCATTTCCTAATTTCACAGTCATTATCCACTGAAGTCCTTTTTTCTGGGCATCGCTAATTTTGATTAACTATTTTGAAGGTCAACCAAGCAGCCCTGACTTGCTGCATGCAAGTGTCATACATGCAAGTGCCATACGTGATATGATATATAGTTCCCGTCTAAATATGACATTTACCCCCCACGCACACCAAGGATAAATAATAATGCCCCCCCCTTTGAAGCTTTACTTTAACTACATGCATTAAAAATCTACTCCATATTTGTCATGCTCTATTTTTTACTACCGTGTTAAAACTGTAAATTTAGACATATTTTCAAATATATAATCATTTTGTCATGCCATATTATACAGAGTGTGATGTGAAAAAGGGGAGAGCAAACTTCCAAGTTAACACACCTCAATAGCTGCCAATTGCATCACAAATTACATTGAGATTTTCTTCAATTTAACTGTCTTAATTCTTTACACCTGAGGTGTGTATCTCATCATGGTTTCACACTTCGCCTTGTCACGAGCATCTGGCTCACAGTAACTACAGCTAGAGCAGCTTCCTCTGTGCACAGCCCCAGCAAGAGGCTATTATAGACCCCCATTTTATTACCCATTACTACTGAGGTCATTAGCAGCAAGAGGGATTGTATGCTTCTTAACCTATTGATCAATGTAACTACTACCATTTAATCCTGTGCTGAAGGAGTGAAAATCTGCCTAAGACTGGGTCCTATTGAGAGGAAGGGCGGGAGGGAGCACTTTAACTGAAAAATATTGCCCTGGCCTCTGTATCATGCCCATTTAACGCAAACACAGGACGCCAGTCGCCATTTAGAGCACTCCCATATGGTGCACTCCCTTATCTCTTGGATAACATCATGACTCCAGATGATCCACAAAAATATATCACCATCTAAAGATAGTCTAAAAGAAGGCTCGTACTGGGCTAATAACTGGAGGGATCCACTGAGCCCAGCTCTAATCTACTCCACCAATATGAGGGTGCGAAAAAAAGAGGACATTCTGAGGATGCCAGAAATAGCTGATGTTTATGAATTTCACAAAGGTGTGTTGCTCTCCAGGTGCCTCCCATACATAAACATTCAAACCTGGAACATTCTCACACAGCTGCAGTGACTGCAGGCAATATACTGTACCAGCACAGGCCTGCTGGCCAAACACACACACACACACACACACACACACACACACACACACACACACACACACACACACACACGCACACGCACAAATCTAAACTGTGGCATGTTAACTGTCACAAGCACATACAGGCACATGTGCAGCACATAACACACTGTATATTTTCCATACAGAGCGTGATCATCTGCTTTCTCTGTAAATTCAGCATAAAAATATAAATATATGTATATGACATTAAGGACAAAGATTTAAAAAAAAAAAAAAAAAAGGAAATTAAACATGGTTTTCAATTTAAAACAGAGACAAAACATTTTCTAAATATTCCTTTTTGTAAAGGATAGGGATCATTCATTTCATTCATATCATAATGCACAGCCTCCACATGCACACACACACAAACAGTGTAGAAAGCATTTGTCAGTAAAGACACCTACAGAGGCTTTCAAGAGAAGACAACTCAAAATATGAAAATCTAATGAAGGAACACAAACCACACATCTTAAAACATTGAGAGTTACTGATTCAGTTAATGAAGACGCTCCCCGAGCAACCCCCACCCCCCCTCCTATCACAGTCAGAGGTCAAAGCCTGGTGAAAAGGAGTAGGGGTGAACAAGGCTGTAAGATAGCTCCTTTCCCTGCACTGAGGCAATTAAAAGGAACAGAAATGAGGGACAAGGAGGTGAATATCAGTAAGACCGGCAGAGACATTTCACTGGCCGCAAAGGTGCAGCTTTGCTGAAAGAAAAAAGGAAAAAAAAAGAAGAAAAAAAAGAAAGAAGAGAATTATCAAATTTTCATTTGTGCTCCCCAGGGTCATCTTGTTTTGGAGGGGCATCAAATGGAATGAAGAAGTAAAAAAGAAATAACAATCCCTAGAGAAATCACAGAGTCTAGTCCGTTTGATGCTGTTGTTTTACCTTGGCCTGCAGTGGCGCAAGGAAACGACTTCCCATCCTGACTGTGATCTCCTGCATGGAAATGTCACTAAAATGAGGATTTCACGGGAGCTATTGTACTTAAGTGAAGTGTGAACATAATTAGTCGTCGACAAGACTGGAAAGACTAATTCCATATTACCCATTCAGGTTGATTGAAATCTCTGAGGTGGAGAGCATTTATTCCCTCTGCAAAACACAGAGGCAGGATATTCACACTCACAACCTTTTCCTATAATAACAATGATAATAATAATAATAATAATAAAAAATTGAAATATAAATTATTACAAATAATTTGCGTATAAAACAGCAGAGGTTGGATCCTTCAGTATGCTTACAACATTTAAAACAGAACTACTGGACAGAAGTGCTCATCCCTACATGTGTTAAAACGTCCATAATTCCACACTCGTCATCCACAATCAAGCTGTTTTAAAAATGTTTACAGCTCACATAAACAAGGTAATCACAGCCACATTTTTGTCTCCATACACCACATACTATAGATTCTGTATTTGGTGTGAGGGGGCTGAGGCTCAAATCATTCGCAGCAACTGTAAAAACAAAAGTTAAGATTGCATTTTAATTAACTTCTCGACTACAAACAAACAGGTTTTTTCACCGGAGCTGGTCCCAGTGTCGGGTTTAAACAAACAAACTGCACGGCGAAGTGAGCAAGCTCCCACCCCAACAATAACAGCTGAGCTGCACACTGGACGCTGTTTCCCACACTGGAGGTAGCCACCACTGCAGGTGATCACTGCTGAGGACACACACACACACACACACACACACACACACACGCACATGCACACATACAGACACACATACACCAGCATTTGCATCACCATCATCATGTTTTAGTAAAATACTCCAAATTGTAAATTATTTTTATTTCAGATTTGTGATTTTATTCTACAATAAAAAATATTTTCGTGAAAAAATAATGATATATTTCTGTATTAATAATAAAATATTTTTTAGTTGTTTAGAAGTGAACATTTACAAATGCAAATATATATTTTAAAAAATCTATCTAAGTTCACCCCCCCCCCCAAAAAAAAAAAAAAAAACCCTTAAGTGCTTCATTGCATTTCTGACATGTGACTCAATGTCCTGTCACTCTTTCTGACCTTTCAAGCCACACCTCCAAGTGCACATTTCACAGAGCAGCGTTTGAGCCCCTCAAACCTGGCTCACAAATCCAGGGTGACAATTACTGTCCTACACACCACCGTTCACTGTGTTTCGCCTTTCCCCTAAACGTCTTACAGTCACTGTTGGTGTAAACTGCGTGCCCGTGATCGATGGTTTACCAGCTCTACACGGTTACGCAACGATGCACGTCTTCAGATGCATTATTTGAGTCAGTTGAGATTTAATTAAGATCACAGCCTCTAAAATCCCATTCAAATGAAACTGTAGTGTAAAGACAATGGCTGACATGTCCTCGTGCAGATTGTTTCTATTCTCTGCACACCAGCCACGCTAAGCTAATCCTTGTTTCCATGACGGCAGACAAGAGGGCCACAAATTGTGTTGCTTCTTGACACTCTTAATGTTGTTGTGTTATGTGACTCATATAAAGTATACAGCCAATCAATTAAATTATACAGAAAAAGAAAGTCAGTGTCAGCGGTAGCTTATAGAATTAAGTAAAAATCAGCATGACTCACTCATGTTCACACACATCCCTAGTAACCTCCCTTATTTTCTAGGGGCAATGTGTCAATACCATCACGTCTCTTACTGTTTTAAAATATATAGGTCGTGACATAGATGAGTGGTGAAAAAGACCCTTTGCCACAAAACGCTCTACACCATGTAATCTCATCATTATCCTACCATCTCAACCCTTTGAAACACATGGCATCTCAAGTGTAGAGTTAATCTTCCTATCTGAAACAGAGACGCACACGCTCCGAGCAGTAATGACCCTTAAAAAAAAAAAAAAAAAAATGAATGAAAGCCTTTTTCAAGTAAAAACATGTTTTAGTCAGGAAAGCCAGGGAGTAACAGCGGAGAACAGCTGGTGGCTCACTATATCACTGCTAAACTATTCCCTCGTCTCTCCTCTCTGACTTGCCTGCCTACTCCAGTACAAAGCAAAGACCGTCCCTGTAAAGGATATCCCAGCGAGCCGTGGGGCTCTGCCGGCTACCCCCCCGTGCCCCCCTCTCCGGGTACACAGCTAATATCTGGTTGCCTATGTCATGGTTTAGAAATGACAGGTGCTGGCAGCCCCTTGCCTTGACAGGCCACTGCACAAATAACGCCCCTGCCTGAAAGGGCTAATGCACTACTAATGAACAATAAATCAACTTTGATTACAAACTGTCAACCCAATCAGCTCGCACTCCAGCTCTCCCAAACTGCGAGCCTCGGCACAGCTGCACGGCATTACGGTGCACACTGGCCTGTTTAGGCTTCACTCTCCTCCTTCTCACCCATCTGATATTCTCCTCCACTATTCTCCTCCATCGCTCCTCTCTGTCAGGCACCCACTTTTCCAGCACTGATGCAAGGTGATGAAACATTGCACCCAAAAAAAGTTTCAGCTAAACGGTGAGTGCAAACATGTGGATCCGTTCCATAGTTGCATGAGTGTATTGCTTAAAATTATTGTAGTAAAAAAAAAAAATACTATACTTGAGGGTATTAAACAACAGAGAGTCAGTAGCTGTTTTCGGTGTAAAACCTCAAAGCTGTCAAGCAGGGCTCAATGTTGACAGCAGAAAGAATGAAAGAAAATGACCACAACTTTCCCTCCCAAATTTACTCTGCAATCCTTTTGTTGCAAGCACTGACACACACACACACACACACACACAAACACACACAAAAAACATTCACACACTAACTTTTCAGGAAGATTTGAGCGATGACATTTAGAGTGACAGCGTCTCTCCAACGTGGTTTTGTGGTGACGGTGTCAAATATAGAGCTGTGCCAGCCTCTGTCTTAATTCACTGTGACACCATGAGGGGAGTGAGGATTAGTCCAGGCCATAGCCTGAGAGCAAGTAAAGTCTGACCAGCACTCATTACCTCAGAGCAACAAATCATCACAAAACACACAACCAGCTAAACCCAACCAATAACAAAAAAATTAATAAATAAGCGCCTTTCTACATATTTTAAATGCCTCACCCTGGGAGTGTTTTAAATAATAAAACATGATAATTACAAAACACAATTTTCTGAACAAAACAACAATGTAAAAGAGAAGACAAACCTGTGTCCTGTTTTTCCTAGAACTTTCCATAATTCAAACAGCACACAGTACAGTGCGGGATCCTGCTGAACTGGTTAGCTCACTATCAGCAAAGTAAACAAAACTAAACAAACAGCGTGAAATGGCAGTGAGAAACATCATGTAAAAGTTCAGGAATCTAATACTGTAACTGACAAACATGCACCACAAAAGAAACTGATGCATTAACTCAAAGTGAAAAGCAGAATTTCTGACAACTATCAACAGCAGAGCCTACACACATAAACAGGAGCACCTAATCCATAGTCTCATTTTGAGATGCAAAACAATCTCATACAGTAAATCACTTGCTTTCATGTACTTCTCTTTTCAGAACAAACTGTCAGTGTCTCACCGGCAAAGTAAACCCTGGATAACTGCTCCTCTCACACAAACTGCATGACAAAATTAACCAATTACAATGATAGAACATCAACGGTAGACAGACAATAAGCCTCCTTTTCTCTTTCTCCCTGGTCAAATTAAATTGTCAAGTTTTTTACACAAGAAAGCTGGCAAAATCACAGAAATCAATCATATTGACAAACCTGACAAACTCCATTTAGCTGGCAGGGTAAACAGAGTGCCGGGCCACGCGGTGTGGAGTGAAGCAGAGCGGAGAGCACGGCGGCAAGGGAAAGAGAGAGAGCGAGAGAGAGAGCGAGAGAGAGAGAGAGAGAGAGAGAGGGTGTGAGTGAGTGAGTCAGTGAGAGAGAGCGAGGTAGGGAGAGGTAGAGGCACACAGGCAGGGAGGCTGAGAACAAGCGCTGCTGTGCTGTGGAGTCTCCAACCTTCCTCGGGATACAGACAGATTGCACGCGCAAGGTTGCTCCCTGGCTGACAAGATACAAAACTATCCAATCAACCACGCCCTTCTCCACCAATCACAACCAGCCCTCTAAACATAATCAATTCAAATGGGGCCACACAATAGGGAGCCGCGGGCTGGGCTGCAGGTGAACCCGTGCCTTTGTGTGAGGGCCCCTTTAAAAAAAAAAAAAAAGAAAAAAAAAAAGACACAGTTGACGGCTGTTAACCCTTTGACCCCTGCCGGGACTCCGGCCGTGCTATTGAAACAATGGGAGCCTAAAGAAAAGAGGCCCTTTAATTAAACAACAGATAAGTAAACACAGCTATCCAGCAGAAAGAAAGAAAACTGGCCCCGCTATCAGCCCCTTTATTGTTCTGTTAAATGGAACTGTTTACAGTGCCAGAACAAAGACACAACTCATTTCACATGCTGAAAACAACAAATGCACAAACAATTCAGATGCTTTGTAGTTATTTGGACTTTTTCTTTCCTTTTAAATTTCCCAAGCTGATACCACATGTATTTTATTTTAGAATAAAATATTGTATTTATGAGAACAGTTTGTTTTGCTATGTATTTCCTCCAGTAATACTAACGTGTATACAATGTGTACTTACACCATAACATGCAACTTGTTGCAATACACTAAGTTTGTGTGTATTTTGTTATAAAAATCAGCCACAGCAGCGCAAACTTTTTTTTGTCCAGTTTTAAACACTTAGACTGCAGTTTGGTCTCACACAAGCTAAAACCACTTACATTAATAGCTAAGATTACACCAGCTACCAGGCAATCCATCCAACTCCATCCCAATGAGAGCAATTAGCTGTCATGATATCATCACACTCTTTAACATCCATGTGCACTCAGTAAGGGGAAGAGACAGGAGAGGAAAACAGGACCCTGCCACCTACTGGAGATCGCACTGAACTCACCAGGAGAGAGAGAGAAGGCAGAACGAAAAGCTTCTGCCTCTTGTCAATCTATATGAATAAATAATTATATATAGAGATATATATTTATATCTATATCTATAGCTATAGATATATACACGCACACACACACACACACAAATATATATCTATATATATATATATATATAGATATATATTAATCTTCCAACTAAAAAATGCTACCTTTTAGCATTCGTTTAAATTTTAACCTCATGTGTATTTTATTCTGTTGTAAAAACTGTAGAAATCATGAAGAAATTAAAAGAGTTGCTAATCAGACCTACTTTTAGTGATAACAATAAAATCAGGTTCACTAAGTTGTGCAACCGACTTAACAGTGAATTAGAGGAAAGGCATGAGGCAAGATTAACACCTCACTTTGTTAATTATCATAACAATAAACACAAGAGCTGAATAACAGAGCTCTAAAACACAGCTCATATCAACAGCTATAAACCCTTGGCCAGGGATGAAGGAATGTTCATGGGACGCATTCCAGTCCGCAAACACACTGGTAAAATAAACAGAGCGCCTGCATAACAAGCCACTGCTCTCATCTGCTAATAACTAACAATGAGCTCTGCTAAGCTGGCCTGACCTATATAAATTATTGACTGGGACACCTCAAGTGTCAAAAATGACAATTCCAATACATATCATAGGGAATAATTAAGTGGAAGAAAAGGCGCTTTTATTTTCTATCTGACAACCTCAAGAAGGCTCACACAAAAAGACAGTGACATGCAGGCATGTGCCTACAACTGCACACACACACACACACACACACACACACACACACACACACACACACACATGCACAAAGTGGTTTAGGCTACGGCCACACTCTTCTCCCCCAGCACTCTCCCTGGGGTGGTATGTCGGCGTATTCTCAATAAAACACCTTCTTAGCAGTAATAGGCCACTGTTCTCATTTCAACGCTCCCAAAGGCCTCATGATAAATTTAGCAGACACACAGTTCAAGCTTCTCCTCTCACACACTGTCTTTCTAATCCATTGCCTCTGTGCCTGCGCTATGTAAAATAATTACACATATGTGTCGATGCGATACACACGCTATATAGATTTTTTTTTTTTGTTCTCGCGCACTGAGAAACATCAATATCCTTGAGCCTTGAACTGGCGTCCCCTGTGATAGTTTACAGAGAGCACTGAGCGATTGTGTTCATGACAGAGTGGATGACATTATAAAATACTCCCATTTCCTGCTTGAGTTAGAGTGAAAGTATGAGTTAATGTCTGGTCTGGCCTGAGCTCTGCCCCGCTCCGCTAAAGATAACGAGTCAGCTCCGATTACAAAGCCTTCCCAAAACACTAACACAGCCAGTGAATAAGCTGCACCGGCATGCCAGCCAGTGTCTTACTGCTACTACAGAAAGAGACGGAGAGAAGCGGAGGGGAAGTGCAGGAAAATACAGAACCGCACTCATTCCTTTTCTTGAAAGGCTCTGGTGACCTGGACTATTGTCATGAGAAAACAAACAAGTCTGTTTCCCTGTGTGTGTGTGAAGTAAATCATTGTTTACTGATGGAGGGAGTCAGCAGGGCAGGTGTGGGACCTGTATAAATAACAGCTGCTCTATATAATATTGCCAAGGCAACAAAAATACTTTTTACCTTCACATCACTATACCATAATGTGGCGCTCTTTCTTTTATTTCTTTATTTTTATATATTTCAATATATAATATGTCCCCTATCGGAATCAATGGAGACACAAAGCATTTCATGACAGATATAAATCAAATGCTTATCAAGCGTTTTTCCAAGCTACAGCAACATTTAGACTTTGCACAGTTCAGAAAGAGCCTACATTTGATTTGAGGCAAAAATCTGTTATTGTCTGAGCCACTCACTTGCACTGACACCACACAGGAGAGTGCTATGTCAGTTTATCCAGCAGCAAAACAATAGCACAAAAACCTCTTTGAAGAGGTGGAGTAGTTCCACTGTATTTCTATTTTGAAGTCGAGGATAACAAAACTAGTGGTGGCTTATATTTTTACTTCACTAGATTTTTAATTTTATTCTAGCTGCATTTATTTTTATAGTTATTTAGCTGTTCCAAACTCAACTGAAACTGTTTCTATATTTTAATACTATTGATTTTTATTTATTGTTGGTGAGTACTGATAAAAATAAAGTCCATTTCACTTGTTTTGACATGAGAGTGAACTCACCTTTTAACATCTGCAACCTAGCGATACTCCCTCTGATACTTGAAATAAGTCATATTTAGAGTGAATGAGGTTATCACCCGAAGCAGAGTGGAGTTACAGTAAGTCACGCCTGAGTCACCATGTTCCTCCTGGTCTATTATATATGGGTTTGGTTATTTACTTTTAATTTCAGCATTCAGGAACACATTGTTTAGTCAGCACATGTGAACTCTTGTATTTCCTGAGGTGATAGCCAGTGTATAACGGAGCTTGTGTTTCAGCTTGTACCGTCTAGTGTGGTTTTTCACTTAGTCAAAACAAGAACACTTTAAGGTTTGAGCAACATCGATTTCAGGAGGTGGGGGAATTTTCTGTCTTGTCTTGTTTGATGATTGATTCATCTTTGATTTAAATCAGAAGCTATATTAATACACAGAAACAGTGCACAGGATTTTAAAAAGCAGTAAGAATGATACTGTTGGGGAGGTGAAAAAGAACTTGACCACTAAATTTGGATAGAGCACCTGTCAATTTGATTATATTACGCTTTAATTAATCTGCTTTGATATAATAATATAATATAATACATAATAAGCACAAATACATTGGATTTACTATTATAATCAGATAGATTTGGGCAGAAAACAAGCAAGTTTGTCTGTGGGTGGCTCTTGTCTTCGCATTTTACGGAAACCTCTCAAAGTAGGGCGTACAGTGAGTCGATGGCACTGCTAACCACTGTGATTAACTGTTAAGCTAAGCTTGTGTGTGGTGTTATTAAACAGTATTTGTCAGCTTGTCCTGTTTCCAACACTCACCAATAAAACTCCTCAGGCACATTCCTGGAGGTAATAGATATAGATGACCACTCTTCTCTTCAACTAATGAGAAAAGCACTAAAATGCAACAGAACAAACTAACGTTTATCTGCCTTCATGCTTTCTCAAGACTGGGTGTAACTACATGGATGACTAGGCTGAGCTCTGTGACAGTTTACGGTGTGATGTCCAACACAAATATAAAATACAACTCCAACAAATTATGTCCTCATGTAGCTGAAGGCCCTTCTGCGCCTGGATCCCTCTCGCGCTGTCTGAGTGAGACGGTATTTCTTTTCCCTTCCTCTAACAAAAAGTGAAAATGGATTCAAAGAGCTGTCTGTGCGACGACACCCAAAGAGAAACTGCATTGTGAGTTGATGCTGACTTGACTGCACCTCGTATAGCTGTTAGTGTTTATTAATGCTATGGTCGACTGTGCATCCATCCATCCTTCCACCCCTCCGCAAAGGGCGTGTGAATCATTCCAAACAACATACACTTGACATCAAGATATAGCGCCAGAGGATGACACAAAGATACAACAAACTTTAAGGAGACGTGTGTGTGTGTGTGTGTGTGTGTGTGTGTGTGTGTGTGTGTGTCTGTATCTGGGTGGATGACTGAGTGGGGCGGAAGGTTGAGAGGGTTCACTGCTTGAAGGGAAACATCAGGCCTTAAATGAAAAGAGGGTCCTGAAAATGGTAGAGTGGCTCCCAGCGCTGTGACTGGAGTCAATTCGACAGTCATCGTCTTGGCCGGGAGAGAGCTCCCAATACAGCCCCCCTTCCTCCTCTCCTACTCCCTCCCACCCCACAAGTCTCTGCTTGGCTGCGTGGAACTGGGACAGATGACTTCATTCTGACAGGATTATCCCAAACCTGGTTCTAATCTATACAATACACATAATACATTTTTACAATATGACAAGGAAAACAAGCAGCAAAAGAGACAGCTTGATCCCGGGGTTCCACGCAAGCACCGGCCTCAGTGTTGTGTTGATCATTCCTGACAGATTGTATCACCTCAAAGCAACGCACGCGTCAAAATGAGATTTCATTACAGCATCACCTTGAGACTTTTTACAAACACAAAGCGATGAACTCCTTCTGAGGATCACGCACACAGCTGATGAATTATGGGACTTTGCAGACAGACACGGAAGCTATTTTGAAGGATATTTCCCTTAAACATTGATACCTGGATGTAAGGAAGATTCACCCTGGAGTATATTCAGGATAAAACACAGCGCTCTTAAAAGAATAGTGTGATATTTTAGCTGTCTTGCCACGAGTTAGAGGAGATGATAGATGCCGCTTCCACATCCATATGCTAAATATGACTCTAGAACCAGCAGCTGGTTAACTTAACCTAGCTCTAAGACTGAAAATAATAAGGAAATAAGGAAAAAAGCTCCCCTAAAGCTCATTAACTGACGTGCATATCTAATTTGTTTAATCCCTACAAAAACCCAGAGTGTAAAGTGTAAAAACATTGTGGTTTTACTCCAGTCACTTCTCTGATCTGGCGAGCTCATGGCGACAACCACACTCCAGTCTAGCCGTGTCCCCAGCTGCAGATGGTAGCTACATATTTAGCGTACAGGCATCAGAGTGGTATCCATCTTTTCATCTAGGTAACAGGCAAAAAAAAAAAGGAAAAAAAAAAAAAAAAGGAAAGATATTTCCCACGATGTCAAACTAGTCTTTTAAGTGCAGATACAGTTGAGCCACACCAGTTTGAAAGAAGGTATATACAATGAAGACTTATTTTGGTTGGTGTGAGTGGTTATGTCCACATGCTTTGTGAATGATCTCCTGCCCTGTGTGAAACAACCTGCAGAGATTTGAACATTAATAGACTGGTTAATCTTGGCAAGCTTAAAGCAGTCGTTAACTGAATCAATTAGAAACTGGCAATGCTTTGATTTGGTTAGAAGTGTTTTGGGAGTGTGCCACCTCTCCTTCTGTCTCTATATGTTCAGCACTTCTTCCTCTTGGTTCTTCTTTCCTTTCCTTTCTTTCCTAGTTTAAAATACTTCAAATGTATTTTAATATGAACTCCTGTTGTCTTGGCCAGGTCTCCCTATCTCATAGCATCTAACCCAGAACATTAATCTAGTCTTGTGCTCACTGTCACCTCGCCAGTGGGCTACCACTGCCATGCCACTTTGGGCCACTGGCCGATTGGGCTGCCGGAACACCTCGAAATGCTGCCTCAGATCACCCTGCAGCACTGGCTGAGCTCCAGCTGACAGGCTTCGGCCTAGTGCTCTAATGACTTACAGATTGGAGCGCTGTGGTATACATGTGTCAGGACAATGCCATGGGCCTACTGCAAAAACAGTAGGAGAGGGAGAGAAAGAGAGCCGGAGGCTTCTCCCTGTCCTGTCAGACAGAGGCTTGGCCCCTGGATTGTGTCACATCACGCTTCCCCCCAACAGACCACAAATGAAGGATGTGAAGAGCAAACGTGGGGAGGAGGGGCGTTGGAGGGGCGCTCTACAACTTAAAAGGCTTTCATCCTGTAAACTGAAAAGACATTATCTTTTGACCTGGAGATGCCCTCTCTGAGGCTGTACACTATGGTGTGAAAACACAGAGAGAGAAAGAAAGGAAGAGAAAAAAGCTTGGCAGAAGAAAGAAGTGAGAATAGTGGCTTCAGCTAGTAATACTATAGATAAGAAAATGTCTGCTGCCATGGTTTTGAAACATTATCAGTAGTTTCTCTGTGTGTGAAGAATAACAAGTAATGCACCTTTGACATCATGAAAATGTTCAATGCAACATTTATCAGATTATGGCGAATAGTATTTCTCATTTAAAAACAAAAGGCCAACACATAATTACAATAAATACAAAAAACAAAAGAAAGCCAGAGGATAGAGATGTTCTTTTACAGTAGCTTCAAATTCCTTACAAAGACACTCTTCACTTTACGATGAAACATAAAAGCTTTCAAAAGTATGTAAAGGAAATGATCATTTCCTTTATCCTTCTCTAAGCTCACCAGACTATTTATCCTCTGTCAGACACGTAAAAACTGCAGCTACATTTGTTAATCCAACTGTATCTTTACTTTCCTACATTATTCACCTGCCTCTCCTTAAACTGGCCATTCATCCATTCTCGTTACAATCAGTGCTGCAGACAAAAATGTCATTCATGCAGGTTTCACACAGGTAAGTTCAGCTGGCCACTAGCCATACCTCACACTGTACCAGTGGCATGAATAATGAAGGCCAATCTCAGGCATAATTGTGGATAGGAAACGAGCACAATCTCAGCATTACACTGACAGCAAAGACACCATGTTGACACAACATCTTCAGCCCAGCTGAATGCCACATAATCCCCTGTAGGAGGTGGATGCCTACCTAGGATCCCTTGCAATGAGGTGTAGTTAACCAGCCAGGCTCGTGAGCAACACCACAAATGAGCTTCAATTTCCCCCTACCCCCACCTTGGTGCTGGTGGACTATCAGCGAGGGTCCGACAGTGTTGTTCCTAATTACCTATTTCTCCACTCCTGATCCTGCAGCTGGCATAATTAGTTACCTGGGGCTTCAATCCAATTTGAAGTGATGACAAGAAAGTGATCCATGAAAAAGTAATAAGTTAAATCCAATTTCAGCCTGCCTCTAATTAAATGCACATGGAACTAATGAGTCAAACCCTACCATTTCACTGATAATGGTAATTAGCGGGGTGGGAGTTGCCGGCTCTCGTCGTTGTGCCACTGTAGGTGTGAAGCGCAAGAGGTAAAAGTGGCATGGATTCTTTTAATTACACGTGTCATTCTGTCAATGTAATTTACTGGCTTTTTGACCAGTCAAGTATGTTTAGCTGCTTTCCAGCCGGCGCAGCAGCTGTTTGTATATGTAGTCTGATTAAAGCACCTCTAGGCTGCTGAGTATACAGCGGAGGCATCTTCATCCAGAGGCAGGAGTGGGCGGTGCAGTGGTGAGGTGGGGGGGT
>NW_019525301.1:163906-169590 GCF_002814215.2 Seriola lalandi dorsalis
GTGGGGGGGTGGACCCCTGTTGGAGATATAAAACCAAAGAGCCATTTAATGCTGATCAAGGATTCTGAGTCTTGTTTGACTCATATTTTTCTCCCTTTACTACTCTATGCAGGTCATTTTTTTCAGATGTTCTGTATATACTGTGCTTCATTATTTTTGATTTGAATAAGAATGAATTGGAAAGTGAGTCACATCTCCAAATGAGTATAAGTCTCTCTGCACATCTCCTTGTGCCTAATGGGAAGACCGCTGAGATGAATGGAGCCTCGTCCGCAGATCAGGTGCTTTTATGGGGTGTCAGCTTACAACACAGCCTCATAATTGTTGGATCATGTCTTTTGATGACCCAGTCCAGCTCAACAGAGAATCATTATCCAGGCTGTGTGATGGAGATAGTGAATGTTCCGTGTTTGCAGAGGGCTCCTCCAAGCACGGGTTTGTTCTTAAAAGAGGAAGTGAGATGTGACTCAGACCGTTACCCTCTGGTGTTTCAGAGGGTAACAGTGTGTTTGTGAGAGAGGGAGAGACATGTGAGGGAAAAAAAAGAGACAAGAGAAACCTCACCAGCAAAAACCATGAGTGGAGAAAAAAACCAACAAAAAAACCAAAAAACAAAAACAAAAACAAATGTAATACATCCTCACACAGAGCAGCACGCTGATGTTTATGTATGAACACTTGGCTTTAATCTGTGTGTGTATGTGGTTGGAGTGTGTTTAATTAGCAGAATATATAATTCAGAGATAAACAAACACTTGCCTGGACCTGTGGCTCTTTCATAATGGCGGTTTCAACCCAGCAAAATGTAACATACAACATTAGAGAGCAGGCAATTTATGGTGTTAGTTAGATACTACAGCAAGCCTGTGCTCTCTTCACAAGAACAGGGCAGGAGAGGGGAGGGGAAGGGATGGGGGGGGAAAGGGCCCGACTCTCTTTTCAATAGCTGAGTGACAGCTTGGCCAAGCTCTCTGTATACATTAATAAATTAGAATTTTAATTTTCTCTTTGTCTGCAGGAGATGGTCTAGTACTTCACTATGTACCAACAACTGGCTGTATGCTGGAATCTGCCGTTGTGGTCCCCTCTGTTGACCTCTGCAGCACAGTTCCCTGCCAGGCTGGGGAAACTGTTTAGTTTGATCCTTTCAACTTATTTGAATCCTGACAAATATGCACACAACTGAAAGGTCATCACAGTCATATTTCATCCTCTGGAGCTATTCCGAAGACATCTGCACAACAAAGAGGCTTTTTCACAACCTGACATTAGACCTAGCTGCTACAATAGCTCATTAAAAAGGGCCCCCAATGGGATAGTAAGGGTATTAAATATTATATATATACACACATTGAGAACAGGGCCTTCGTATTAATTACCAAATATGCCCTGAAGTCGTTTGCAATTTCACACTGACACAAACAACCACTGCTGGGTCAAACAAAGATATATGTCTTTGAGGCAGCTGATCTGAAATTAATGTAAATATTGCATCACATATGCAGTACTCTTATTAGAAGCAGAAAAAGATTTTTAAAAATAAAAAAGATTTTTTTTTTCCCCCCAAAGTTTTTTTCTTTGCATCACAAAGGCAGTCCAAATAACTGTCCCCCTCTCACCCTCTCCCACCCCTCACTCCTCTGCCTTTACTCCACCTCTCAGCCCTCCACCTGGATCACCCACCCCTCTTATGGGCTTCTCCATAGCACCTCCTGCTGCTGGTGGTAAGGACCTGCCTCCTGCCTTTTTTCTTTTTCTTTTTTAATTTCTGCTGTGTGTGTGTGTGTGTGTGTGTGATGAAAGGCAAACAGGGAAAGCATGGAGCTTCCTCTGCTTGGCCAGACTCACTTCTCTGTGGGAGTAATGCAGCTCTCTCACTTCTCTCTTTTCTTCTCCCACATTTCCACCCTTTCTCCTGCTTTTACAGAGGCTGCACAGTAAAGCTGCTGCTGGTGGTAGGGACCTGAAATCTGGATCAACCACATATACCGACGTGTACGACTGCACTGGGATGATCGTGGCGCTGGTGGATGAGCTCATGGCCACACAGAGCCTTTTCTAACAGTCTGGCCTGTATATTTCACAACAGCACCCATCTCTATATAGTGCTGCTTATGTCAAGTTTTAGATTACACATGGTTGATTGTGTCTGTGTGTTTGTGTGTGTGCATGTGTTCTGCTAAATCACACATAATGCGTGAGCAAACTTAACTGCAAATGTTGCACTGCCAATTTTAATTTCCTGTTTGTGAACTTAGTCTAGTGCTGGGCTTTTTTCGCACACCATGTTCTAGTGAGGGCTGCAAAAGTTCACTTCTTTTTTTTTTTTTTTCTTATTTGAGCAACCACAAAGTCAAATACCTGAGCCATCCGGTGAACGTGAGTTAATAAATAAGGGAGTTTCACAGAATGACAACATATTTACAGTACCTGGAGGCTTTGCTGCTTGTCGTTGGCTTTGGGGGATTTGCGGCCAGTGTTTTGTTGAGACTGCAGTTGATGTGACTGGGACTGCTGCTGCTGCTGCTGCTGCTGCTGGAGGAGGATCTGCCGAGCCACCTGGAGAGCCTGATAGAGAAATACGAAAAAAGATTTCAGAAATGTCTAATAGAAATGCTAGAATGCTAAAAGTCCCTTGAGAGCACTTTGATGCCTATAATCAGAGTACATGTATCCCCTTACAACAATATTCCCCTGGCCTTCTGATAGATAACAAACAAACATCACAGACGGTCTTTTCATTCGGTCTCTGCCATTCAGAGTCATAAAGCTATGTCTGGTATAAACAGTTTCTCCAC
Source organism: Seriola lalandi dorsalis (assembly GCF_002814215.2). NCBI lineage: Eukaryota > Metazoa > Chordata > Actinopteri > Carangiformes > Carangidae > Seriola > Seriola lalandi. Next base: position 166,705 of record NW_019525301.1, read on the forward strand.
AAACACACAGGGAACAATGATCAGATGTCAAAACAAATTCTCAGACAGAAAGAAGACAAAAAAAAAATCAACTGCAGTCATCCAGAAGAAATATTTATCTGTTGATAAGATGCACTAACAGCAAACACATATTGTCAAAGACAGTAATCAGGACTTTTGATCCTCCTTGAGCTCAGCCAAACTTCCCTCTAGAAAGCAAATAAAAGGCTTTATGGCTGCTTCAAATATCTGTTAAAGGACACGGCCTTCTCAGTGGAAAACAAAATACAGTGCAGTCACATGTTTATTACTCCAGCTACTCCCTTTTCCCTTACGATAAATAATCAAACATGCCATCCAGAGCAAACAAAGCTGGAGAGCGCTGGGGGAAAAAACACAGTGGTCTTGAAAACGGTCAGTGATACCAAGAAAAGCAAGCGTTGTGTTCCCACAGTGAGCTGGCCAGCCTCACACCTCCACCAGTAAACCATCTGGGTAAATAACTGGCCTCATTCTTTCCATGTTCCTCAGACAGTTGCTCCCACAATTAAACAAACAGCCAAGGGGCACATCCAAGCTCATCTCACAAACGGACAATCTGCAAGCTCTCCACTCAATTATTTTAGAAGTTCAGAAAATTGTAAAAGTAAATGGTGGAATGTTTAACAAGAAGATAGTGAAAGAGAGAAGCACGGAGCACAAAAAAAGGAAAAAAAAAAAAAAAAGTTAAGAGCGACGTGTGAACAAGAGAGTGAAACCTATGAAAGACTGTGTGAAAGCAAGATATCTGCAGAGGGAGGGCAAATAGAAAGCTCTGAGGACGGATGAAGAGATAGAAAAACTTTGAGAATTGGTCTTAGTGCCAGTAAAGTCAGACAATACTTTAAGACGGAGAGGCAAGAGACAGTCGAGGGGGTTGGAGTGAACAGCTGTATGATGGTCTGTGTGTGGGTGTATGTACTGACCCTCCCAAGCACACGGCTGTCGGATGACATCATGAGGCATAAATATGACCACAAGCTACAAAGAGGCCACACTCCTGGCATTTCACCATGCTTAACTTTAACGTACATAAACTCTCCTCTCTCTGTCTCTTTCTGAGCTCTTGTGTAAAAGATAAATGACGCCGGAGCGACATTCATCTTTCTGCATGCCTAATTGTCTTCTGCGTGAAAATTTGTCGAGGGGAACCCCCCTGCACGCAAGTACACTCATAAAGAAAGTGTATAAATTGAAACTAAGAACTATGTGAGCAAGATTCACTCCACAAATGATGGCAATATTTACTTTACTTATCTTACATTTTAGGCAATAGGTTGTTTTTTTTTTCCTCCAGAGCACAATCTTACAATCTGGTGAAAACATAAAACACGGCGTGAACTGAGCGGATAGCGGGAGGGGAACGTAAGATAACTTTGTGAGATTGTCTGTTATTTTTTTCATCACATTAAGAAGCCTTTTATTGATTAAAAAAAATACCAATATTATTCACAGTTAAAAGGAATGCTTGTTTATTTAATTCATTAAAGGTTTTTCATTTTTGGTCAATTGAAACATTTTATTTGGAAAAGAAATTCACCTTCATTTCACCTTCATTTCAAAGGAAAAAAGAATTTAAAAAAGAGATATTTCAGCATCATATCACAAAAGCTACCACAGTCATCAACATTTAAAACAATATTTATAACTTAAATAAAACTTAGGTGAGTTGGTCTGATTTTTTTTATTTTGCAAAATGATTTGATCACTTGATCAGATTATCAATGTTTCATTCTACAGCATCGCGAACTTAAAAGTCAGCTGCAAGTGACTAAAACAGATTCTTGCTCTGAGAAACTGATAATTCAGAAGGAAAGTCCACAGAAGAAGAAAAAAGCTGTAACAAAATCATTTGCGACGCCCAAGGCGTGGTATTACGGGCATATTGAAGAGTAAACAAAGATTGCTGTTTTCTTTCCCCTGTAACTGATGACACATGCAGTGAAATGTGTGTGTGTGTGGTGTGTGTCTGGGTTTACAACCGAGGGTGTTGGAACAAAGAGAGTTGAGTCAACAGGATATGATAGGAAGTTCAGACAGTAATGGATGAAGAGATACATTTCTGGGAAGTCTTCCCTCACTTCATGTAAAAAAAAAAAAACTAAAAAAAAAACGGCAGACTGCAAACCTGCTCAATGACCAGTCACCACGGGTAGACACTGTGGTACGGGGATGTTAACAAGTACATTCATATTTCAGCTTTTAGGGCTGATATAAAAAAAAAATTTGCAAATCATTTCATCATGTTACTCAAAGTATTATTAATATTATGTAATCAACACCGAAGCTTGACCACCACTGTGTCCATACGTGTGTTGGTGTCTTTGTATATATCATTTATGAACAGCAGAAAAGTTCCTGGAGGAGTCACATGAGAGTTTAAACGGTTAACACAGCCTCCTGCTATTCACGGCAACAGCTTCATCAAATTATTCTTTTCCAAATTAAGTAAGGGCAATAATTATGTAATCACGCACCATGCAAAACATAGTCAATGATCGTCTTGACATAGGCAAATTAACTGAAATCAGATTGCCGCCTGACAGCACATGCCTGAATATGTTGGCTTAATAACTTCAAAATGTGAGTTTTAAAAGCTGAAGATAGGAGATGAGTGAAACACGGTTGGTGTTGGTCTGAAATATAATGAGACTTAAAGGCGAGCGGGATGAGAGGACCTGTGTTGCGAGGTCTGCTCCACGCTTAGGAATGCTGCTGTCATGTTTGTATTTTAAAAAGGCCACTGGAGCTGGCATGCCTTCGAGAGGCCTAAAGCTGGGCTAAAATAACCTATTGTGAACTGTCACTGCAATGTTTACACAGCACCCACTCCTCTATCTCAGAGCCCCCCCGCCCCCGCCCCCTCCT